>NC_143032.1:24862500-25087500 GCF_057628025.1 Oncorhynchus mykiss
TAGAAATAAATCCAAAAGGTATGACGACAAGCCACACGCATACTAAAACAGACAGCCAGACACACAGCGGTACTCACTGGTAGAGGTGGCAGTGTTGCCGTTGAGCAGTTGTTCCTGGTTGACGGTCAGACCGTCTAGGAACACGGTCAGCTCTCCCGTAGCAACCACGGCCCCCTTATTGTCCAGCACCAGCTTCAACACCTCCTTCACGTTCTCCACTGAGGAGGGAGGGGAGACATGGCAGAGACAGGGGAGAAAGGAGGAGACAGGGACAGGGCATGGCAGAGACAGGATGGAAGAGAACACAGCTATTAGTAACTCATTAGAGAGAAAATGTCTGATACAGTATTTAAGGCCCTACTTGAAAATAACAGCATTCTTTCTAAACCATTTACTGTGGAATACTGTGTCCAACAGCAGAAAGGCATACTGCAGTTCATCCTGAAGAGTAAGAACAAATTCTTTCAGGGGAAATAATATCAGAGCTGATATCCTGTTGCCTATTGACATTGTTCTGGTCAAGGTTGGAACATAAAAAAGGAGGAATAAGAGATGAGGCGGGTTGCCAACTACGTACATTTTCTGTCGTGCTGCTCCAAGGCCTGGAGGAGGTCCAGAGTGGCTTTCCCCAGCAGAGCATCAGCCTTCAGGGTGTGGTGACTCCACACCTTAAAGTCCACCTGCGTGTGCGGCCTGACATTTCTGCAACACAGCACAGAGGTCACACATCAACTATACCGCATGCACACGCAAGTGCGCACACACACACAGAAACCTGGACACCTGTTAGAGTACTCAAGTGTTCATTTCTTATAAAGCAGTAATGTGCATCCAAGACAATTTTCCCCTTGGGAGCAAACATGTTTTTATCATATCTTACACCAACTAACTGGTGGTTTCTTTATCCAATTATTCTGCTATAGAAATAAACTACTAGCACTATTACAGCGCAGTCAGTGCTGATATGCTTTTCAAGATGCACAGCATGCATTACAAACAGTCACAATATCACCATGACTCAATGCAATGACTGTAGGGCCTGTTACCCCACTAATTAAACTTTAAGTGGCTCCACTGAAGTCAATGGGCAGACAGACAAAAACCAGGTTTCCATCCAACCATTTCATGCAGATTAATTACCCAACGCAAAAACAAAAAAAAAGTCACAATTAGGCTTAAGGAAACAGGGAATGCCGGAACAATTTAATAAAATGTCGACAGACAATTTAATCATTCGACAGGGTGGGATTTTTTTGTGCCTGTAAAATTTGTTATTCATTATTGTTATGTGCACTACGTTAACACACACACACTTTATTCCCAATAAATCAGTTTGATGGAAACATGTCTGGTGTGGAAAATGTGCATAGTGTTATCCAGATTTTTGAATATTCGCTTGAAAACATGTCACCAACTGGATGAAAACCTAGCTACAGACAGCCAGCCAGACAGGAAGCATCTTCTTGTGACTTCTAGCAAGGTGTCACAACCTGGGGTGATAAGCAGCATTTGATAATAAATTGTAAATAATGTTTTTCAGCAATCCTTAGAAGGGCTCCCTCATCAATCTGAACATGTCTCCCGTCGTCTGGGCACAGCCACTGACAGCGCTCTAATCCAAATCAGCTCTATACACAGGACACGCTTTAACAGGGAGAGGTCTCAGCGGTCTGTCTGTGGCATACACAACATCTGAAGGGAAGGGAGACACAGGAGTCCGCCTTGTCGTTACCCTGTTAAGACTTCAAAGAGTTGTGTTTAGTCATTGATTTCAAATCGCACCTCCATGATATAGTAGGACTATCGCATTGGCCATTTCCCTTGACAATTACAATTTCTTGAGCCTTTCGCAAACGCTTGTTTTTGGTCACACTCCCTCTCCCAGACCTCTTTTCCTCCTCTGCAGATCAGACTGGTTAGTATTCCTCACACGGGCACAGGTCCCCTCCCCCTCAGAGAGCGACCGAGGGCTGCCTCTGACTGCAGAATAAAGAACTACCCTGGTCTATAGAAACACAGGCAACCAAGAAGAGGGAGAGTGCAAGAATGAGAGATGAGCGTTAAGAAAACAGAGACGACCAGAAAGCGTGCAGCGGCAGACGGAAGTAAACAAAAAAAGAAAAGACAAAAAGGTAGTAAACACATCCAGATTATGCCCCAAATGGCATCCCCTGGCCTAGTCGTTTAGGTCAAAAGTAGTGCACTATATAGGGAATAGAGTGCCATTTGGGACACATTTCCAGTAAATCCTTCTAGAAGCTGTTTGATAAATGGAAAAGCCTATAGCTAACCAAGTGTGTTTAACGCCAATGCAAATGGAGGCCCTCTCCCTGCATTCAGAAAATACAGCGCAATATACCAGCAGTGTTTTGCACTAGTGTCGGCTGTCTAGACTCACTTTCAGCCAGGTACTTTTTCCACTTAAAGTACCCATTGATAGAACTGGTGATGAAGAGAAACACTCCTGGTTTAACAGTCTGCCCCGCCTCTTGGTACAGGGGTGTGTGTGTTGTGTGCGCTGGGGTTGGTTGCGTCAGAATTTCTTCACATGGAGTGTGGCAACGACGAGTCAAAATCCACTTAGCCTATTGTTTTCTGGCACATTCATTTATTCATTTTCCTGTGCACGGTCCGACATTAACATCTGGTCAGTCACTGGCACGACAGGGCAAATAACTTTCCAGCACATTTTTTTCATTCTAGTTCAACATTTACCTGCTCTGTCGCGGACTACCAATGGAGACCTCGCGTCTACCATTGAGCAATAGGATTGGCCGTTCATTCAAGCACCACCACGTTCTGTCCCACGAGTCACAACTTCGAGCGGTATATCAGTTGATAATTTCACACATCGCATGTGAGCTGTCCTTAGCAAAAAAGAAGCACCCAGCAATCTACTCGCTAGGCTTATTTATTTTAGGGAAAGGGATTTGCAAAACCAAACGTTCAATAGTGAACATACTAGCAATATGTACATTTTGACGAGCCATGACGAGACGGAAAAGGCATTGGAATGTTGAAAGAACGCCTGGATACAGCCGTTAGCTGTGGTATATTGGCCATATACCACACCCCCAACATGCCTTATTGCTATTATAAAACTGGTTGCTAACGTAATAAAACAGTAAAAGGTTTGTCATACCCGTGGTATACAGGCCGACATACCCCAGGTTTCAGCCAATGAGCATTCAGAGCTCAAACCCGGTTTATAAAATTGTAAATAAATCCCTTTCCTGCATACAAATCTTATCAAATGTTATTGGTCACATACCCATATTTAGCAGATGTTATTGTGGGTGTAGCAAAATGCTTGCATTCCTAGCTCCAACAGCGCAGTAGTATCTAACAATTCACAACAATACACATACCTAAAAGAACGGAATTAAGAAATATAAATATTAGATTGAGCAATGTCGGAGTGGCATTGACTAAAATACAGTATATACATATGAGATGAGTAAAGCAGTATGTAAACATTATTAAAGTGACTCGTGTTCCATTAAAGTGGCCAATGAATCCAAGTCTATGTATATGGGGCAGCAGTCTATAAGGTGCAGGGTTGAGTAACCGGGTGGAAGCCGGCTATTTAACAGTCTGATGGCCTTGAGATAGAAGCTGTTTTGTCCCAGCTCTGTTCTGTCCCAGCATTGATGCACCTGTACTGACCTCGCTTTCTGGATGACAGCAGGGTGAACAGGCCGTGGCTCGGGTGGTTGAGGTCCTTGATCATGACCTTATTTTTGGCCTTCCTGTGACATCAGGTGATGTAGGTGTAATGGAGGGCGTCTTGAGAGCCCTGCGGTTGCGGGCGGTGCAGTTGCCGTATGAGGCGGTGATACATCCTTACAGGATGCGCTCAATTGTGCATCTGTAAAACTGAGGGTTTTAGGGGCCAAGACAAATTTCTTAATCCGCCTGAGGTTGAAGAGGCGCTGTTGCTCCTTCACCACACTGTCTGTGTGGGTGGACCATTTCAGATTGTCAGTGATGTGTACGCCGAGGAACTTGAACCTTCTCCACTGCGGTTCCGTTGATGTGGATAGGGGCGTGCTCCCTCTGCTGTTTCCTGACATTGAGTGAGAGGTTATTTTCCTGGTGCCACTCTCCCAGGGCCCTCACCTTCTCCCTGTAGGCCATCTCGTCATGGTTGGTAATCAGGCCTACTACTGTTGTGTCGTCTCCAAACTTGATAAACTACAGATAAATCCAGCAGGAGAATGTGAGTGATGAAAGTTGGACAGATGATCTCAATCTCTGCAGAATAAATACTTGAACCAGCTTTTTTTTTTTTTTAATTTAAGTTGAATAAAAATGTACGCTATTTTCTGGCAATTGTGCCAGAATATGTGCCAGATATTAAGACAATCCATTATAAAATGGCCCATTTGTGAGATTATAGAAATTACAAGTCAGAGCACAACAGTATGAGTACTCCCTCTTAGACGATGTGACTTTAAAACCAATATGTTTGCCTGTATTTACCCCAACAAATGAAATGCTAATTAGCTGCTAATGTGGCTATCATAAAGAAATACAAATATGATCTGGACGAGACTACCGAATCAAGGCAAAGGTAAGAATCTTTGGATCGGCCCCCCGAGTGACGCAGTGGTCTAAGGCACTGCACCGCTAGTTGTGCCACTCGAGATCCTGGTTTCGAGTCCAGGATCGGTCGCAGCCGGCCGCAACCGGGAGACCTATGGGGCGGAGCACAATTGGCCCAGCGTCGTCCGGGTTAGGGGAGGGTTTGGCCGGCAGGGATTTTCTTGTCCCATCGCGCTCTAGCGACTCCTGTGACGGGCCAGGCGCAATGCAAGCTGACACGGTCACCAGGTGTACAGTGTTTCCTCTGACACATTGGTGGCTGGCTTCTGGGTTAAGCGGACATTGTGTCAAGAAGCAGTGCGGCGTGGTTGTGTTGTGGAGGACCCATGGCTCTCGACTGTCGCCTCCCGAGTCCGTACGGGAGTTGCAGCGATGGGACAAATTGGGGAGAAAAAGGGGTAAAAGGTTAAGAAAAACATCTCTGGATTAACTATCAAATGTTAGCTAAATGTAGTAATTAATAAATTGGCAACATTTATTTACATGTTAGCAAAGGTGCCAGCTAGAGATGTGCAGGAGCTTGTAGTCTTGCGTGATATCTACTTTGACAACAATTAGCATTTTCGAATAAAGAGACAAAAATATTGATAAAAGTCAACTTGTCCGAGAGATTTACATAGTTCAAAACATCCCGCCAGGCTAATCCTACACAAAACAACCCTTATTTTAAATGTTTTTAAAAATGAATGTAACCATTTCTGTGTTTGACCACTAGGTTTTATGATGTTTCCACTGTGGGGCTCTATTGTCATAGGCTACCGCAGGGTTTCCTAAACTCAGTCCTCAGTACGCAAGGGGTTCACGTTTTGGTTGTCTTAACACTACAAAGCGGATTTCAAATTAAGACAAAAAACAAAAACTTTCACACCTTGGGGTCCTGATGACAGAGCTTGGGAAATGCTGGAATACAGACTAAAATGACTGCAATTCAACTTTGCCATGGTTTTCTTAGCTAGACGCAGGTAGCCTATAGTCCTACATCTAATTTCAGATTGCCTACATGTTGCGTAGGCTAAACGATTTAGCAGCTTGCTTAGTTCAAATTGACAAACTAATTCATTCAACATGAATAGTGAGGCGATTTCTAAGAAAGAAGTGATTGTGTTGCCCAATAGCCTGCAGGAAAAGGCTACAGAGGATGGGGTTGTAATTTCAAATCACTGAATCAAATAATATGAACTGAATATGTTTGTCAGTGTTTCTTCTGTAGCCTATTCTGACTTAACAATCTAATTAAACATGTCCATTAATATGCATAATATAGTTATAGGCTATTTATTAAATCTGTTTACTAGCTCCAGTTAGACTACACAAGTGGCACAATTTTTTTTGCGAGGACTTTAACATTTATCAAATGGTAGGCTACAATGGCATATCATTTAATAGGATACTTGGATGGCCAACAGATGCAAATGTATTATTGGCCACGCTTAATGGAATTTCACTGAGGAATCCCACCCCACCCCCCCCAATAAAATGTTCCCTATAATAGGAGCACGCAAAGGAGTTCTGAGCATGTGTAAAACACTTCGCTTGATGCGGCTTTCCATGAGCAAAGTAGACATTAAAATGCCATCTGAACCACCTCCAAGCGACTTTTTCTAATGTGCTCTAGTGCACCCCTAGTAGTTTTCCAGTACAATGTCACCGTTATTTCTTGATGCGCATCAGTTCTAGCGTGTTAATATGTTTTATGGAAAAAGGGTTGGAAAGTAATAGGTAATAGTCTCCATAAATGACAATCTACAACTGGTAAGTCCTGTCTGCTCTGTCTCCTCTCACATGACTCAGCTGCAGCACTCTCAAACACTCCTGCACTCACTACCTGATCGTGAAATATATTGTAACGGAAATGCCATGGCATTCACCGTGCAACTTAGAAGTAGCCCAAAAACCTGCAACCAATACATTTTCACCCGCAACATTGTTTTCATAAAGTAGCCTAATTTTGAGGGAAAATCAAGGACATGGCAACCCTGCCTAGCATTCCTCTTGGCTAGCCGACTATAGCCATGTCAATCTCTCTTTTTGGAACGTCTGTCTTAAAGGGGAAGCGTCCTATTCTCAAATCACATACCAAATTTAGAAACTAAAATGAATGCAATTAATACAAACTAAGAACAGAGTAATGACTTGCAATGTTAAAGTATACATACACTACATGACCAAACGTATGTAGACACCTGCACGTCGAACATCTCAATCCAAAATCATGGGCATTAATATGGAGTTGGTCCCCCATTTGCTGCTTTAACAGACTCCACTCTCCTGGGAAGGCTTTCCACTAGATGTTGGAACATTGTGCCTGAATGGAAGCAAATCCCCCCAGCAATTGCATTAGTGAGGTTGGGCACCAGTCAAGTTCTTCCACACCAATCTCAACAAACCATTTCTGGATGGACCTCGCTTTGTAGATGGGGGAATTGTCATGCTGAAACAGGAAAGGGCCTTCCCCAAACGGTTACCACAAAGTTGGAAGCACAGAATCATCTAGAATGTCATAGTATGATGTAGCGCTACAATTTCCCTTCACTGGAATTAAGGGGCCTAGCTCAAACCAGCCCCAGACCATTACACCAAACGTAACTTTTGGCACTATGTAGTCGGGCAGGTAGTGTTCTCCTGGCATCCACCAAACCCATATTCGGCCATCGGACTGCAAGCTGGTGAAGTGTGATTCATCACTCCAGAGAAGTCCAAAGGCAGCGAGCTTACACCGCTCTGGCCGACGCTTGGCATTATGCATGGTGATCTTAGCTTGTGCTGTTATTGTGAAGTGGAAACTTCTAGGAGCAACAATGGCTCAGCCGCAAAGTGGTAGGTCACACAAGCTCACAGAACGGCACCGCCGAGTGCTGAAGAGCTTAAAAATAATCTGCCCTCGGTTGCAACACTCATTACCAAGTTTCAAACTGCCTCTGGAAGAAATGTCAGCAAAATAACAACTGAAGCTCCCGTCGAACAGTTCTTGTGCTGACGTTTCAACCAGAGGCAGTTTGAAACTTAGTAATGAGAGTTGCAGATTATTTTTAAGCACTATGCGCTTCAGCACTCGGCAGTGCTGCTTTGTGAGCTTGTGTGGCCATTGTTGCTCCTAGACATTTCTACTTCCCAATAACAGCACTTACAGTTGACCGGGGTAGCTCTAGCAGAGGATAAATTTGACAAACTGACATGTTGGAAAGGTGGGATACTAAGACTGTGCCATGTTGAAAGTTACTGAGCTCAGTAAGGCCATTCTCCTGCCAATGTTTGTGCATGGAGACTGCATGGCTGTGTGCTCAATTATATACACGTCAGCAACGGGTGTGGCTGAAATAGGCAAATTTGAAGGGGTGTCCACACACACTTTTTAAATCAATACAAAAAGTACCTACAGGGGTACTAAAATTCTATATAAAATAGCTAAATGATCCATGGTACAACAATCTTAAAACAATTCCATATGTTAGCAGAGCGAAAGCATACAAACCTATAGGCCCTGCATGACCCCAATGCATTTAAGAACTACACCATGCCAGGGCCAGCAAAAATTATTTTTGGCCAAGACCGGGCCAGAGAGAAAAAAAGTCAACGTTGGACCATGGTGTGTTTCATAGGCAGCCACAGAGTGGTGGCACATAGGCTGACTGTGCTTTGATTGACGAACAGCAAGCTGGACTAGTTAAAAAATATATTTAAAAAGGTGTCAAAATGACTGAATAAAGTCCCTCATAAATCCTTACCAATCATAAATCATACAACGTAGTTATATCTCCATGGTATCAATTCGGGACAAGTAAACTAAAGATCCCGTTTGTATTTTCGATATGAAGTCCATAAGGACTTGCAAGACATTAAAGCGAGTGACTCGTAAGTAGCCGATCGAATTGCATCGTTAAAAGAGCTTTTCATTTGGCTCCATAATTTGCATACTGGTAGGCTTTTTGCCAATTACCTGCTGTTAAATTAAGTCAGGAGACTATTACAGGATGCTTTAAAGGCCCTTTGCATTCAAAATTATTTTTGTCCTGTTTCATATCTTACAACAGCTGATGAAACCAACACTGAAACGGTATCAGTGTTATTTCCTGACAGTTGCTGGTTGAAAATACAATCTAGCATTAGAATATACTAGAGGCCACCATAATAGAGCTTGTTTTAGAACCAGTGGACTATGACTTGAAGGCCACAGCTGAGCTTCAGACAGGTAGCTAGCTACTCCTATAACATGTAGCATACACAAAAACAAACCAAACAAACAGAGCCCTGGCGGTTGTCCGAGATAATTACCCCATCAAGGCAATTAGTGGCCTGGTTAATGAGTTTCTGAGGGCAAGTTTGAAATGGCATCCTTTTGCATTAATAGTGCACTACTTTTGAGCAGGCCCATAGTCAAAACTAGTGCACTATTCATACGGGATAAGGTGTCATTTGGAACAGCCTGACATTTGGCTTTGACTCATTAAAGCCAGAGAACCATAAAAGCTGCTAGGTTACAGGCAGCTCTGCTGGAGTTGCAACTGAACAGATACAGAAGGGTCTTTTCAGCAGAGTTCAAACCTCCGCACCAACAAGGGAAATAAAACAATAAAGCCAACAGGCTCTTTTTGGGAACATTGTGTTCAGAGGAAAGATACAGTATGTCTGCTTTGGTTTTTCAATCATCGTCATTTCCTTGTGCTGTAGGCCATCTGCCCAGATTGGATGACTAAGTATTTGAGATATTCAGACTTCTAGAAGTTAGTCAGCTCTCCCACAAGCCCACTAAGTGTTCCAATGAATCCACACTGTTCCCATCTCAGAACCACCCCCAGATAAGTAAGACCTTTGCGAAAATTCATCTTTTGTGTTTAACCACAAATGCTCAGACATCATGTGTAGCCTGGATCCTGCTAAATATAAAAATAGTCTAGATTCCTTCTCCCTCTCGTCTTCCTATTCCAGTACAGAACCGGTTAGATTGAAGAAGCACTACAGAAAACGATTCATACTGAATTAACACACCATTGGTCTAACTCTTAAAAAAAAGGTGGGACTTGATTCAGAAAGGAATACAACGTTGCTAGAGCATACCAAACAGACCACAGTAAGGGATCAAGGTGGTGAGCGAATTAAATGGGCTACTCACGACACACATTAAGAACACACACACAGAAGGTAGGGTTCCTTACAGAGTGAGCCGCTCATCCCACTTGGGGTTGGAGGAGCTGTGGGACTTTGCCGTGCGGCGCGACTCCCCTTCCGCTGTCACCTCCACATAGATGGACGTCCCAAACAAGCTCTTCTTCCGCTTGAGTTTGGCACAGGCAACGACGGCATGTAGCTGCGACGTCGGTCCGTGGTTATAGCTACACTCCGTTCTGGAAGAGGCCGTGGCCATGTCATACACCACAGTGGAAGCCTGAAGACACAAAACAAAGGTGGTCAAAACAAGGACAACCTTAACTTCTTTGGGGTAGGGGGCTGTATTTTGGCGTCCGGATGAAAAGCGTGCACAGAGTAAACATGCCTGCTACTCAGGCCCAGATGCTAGGATATGCATATTATTAGTAGATTTGGATAGAAAACACTGAAGTTTCTAAAACTGTTTGAATGTCTGTGAGTATAAACAGAACTCATAGGGCAGGCAAAAACCAGAGAAAAAAAATCCAAACAGGAAGTGGGAAATCTGAGGTTTGTAGCCTATCCAATATACAGTGTCTTTGGGGTCATATTGCACTTCCTAAGGCTTCCACTAGATGTCAACAGTCTTTAGAACCTTGTTCGATGCTTCTACTGTGAAGTGGGGGTGAATGAGAATGGAATGAGTCAGAGGTCTGCCAGAGAGGCCATGTGCTCAGTCAGGCGGGCGCTCGTGAGAGTTAGCTCCGCTCCCTTTCATTTCTAAAGACAAAGGAATTCTCCGGTTGAAACGTTATTGAAAATTTGATAAAAACATCCTAAAGATTGATTATATACACACATCATTTGACATGTTTCTACGAACAGCAATATAACTGACTTTGTCTGGACCTAGTGCCTGCGCATTTGGATTACTGTACTAAATGCGAACGAAAAGGAGGTATTTGGACATAAATTATTGACTTTATCGAACAAAACTAACATTTGTGTAACATGAAGTCCTATGAGTTAGTGATTAATTTTTCCTCTTTGGCTGGAAAGATCTTTTTTTGTGACTAGGTACTGACCTAACAAATTACAATCTTTTGTCGTAAAGCCTTTTTGAAATCGAACACTGTGGTGTGATTAGCAAGTTTCTTTAAAATGGTGTATAATACATGCATGGTTGAGGAATTTTAAGTATGAGATTTCTGTTGTTTGAATTTGGCGCCCTGCACTTTCACTGGACGTTGGTCAGGTGGGACGTTAACCTCTCTAGGGTACATGGGACACTAAGAAAAGTCACCAGCAATCTGAAACACCGATAGTGTCTTCGGAAAGTATTCAGACCCCATGACTTCATCCCCTTTGTTACATTACAGGCTTATTCTAAAATTGATTAAATAAAACATTTATCAATATACACACACACACACACACAATACCCCATAATGACAATGAGAAAATAGGTTAAGACATTTCTGCTAAATTGACCATAACAGAAATACCTCACTTACATAAGTATCCAGACCCTTTACTATGAGGCTCAAAATTGAGCTCAGGTGCATCCTGTTTCCATTGATCATCCTTAAGATGTTTCTACAACTTGATTGAGTCCACTTGTGGTAAACTCAATTGATTGGACATGATTTGGAAAGGCATACACCTCTAGATACGGTGCCACAGTTGACAGTGCATGTCAGAGCAAAAACCAAGCCATGAGGTCGAAGGAATTGTCCGTAGAGCTCCGAGGCAGGACTGTGTCGAGGCACAGATCTGGGGAAGGGTATCAAAAAAATAAAATCAGCCGCATTGAATGTCCGAGGATACAGCGGCCTTCATTCTTAAATGGAAGAAGTTTGGAACCACCAAGACTCTTCCTAGAGCTGGCCACCCGGTCAAACAACGCAATCAGGGGAATAGGGCCTTGTTCAGGGAGGTGACCAAGAACCCGATGGTCACTGACAGAGTTCCAGAGATCCTCTGTGAAAGTGGGAGAACCTTCCAGAAGGACAACCATCTCTGCATCATTCCACCAATCTGGCATTTACAGTAGAGTGGCCAGACCAAAGCCAGTTCTCAGTAAAAAGGCACATGACAGCCCACTGAGAGTTTGCCGAAACAAGATTCTCTGGTCTGACGAAACCACGATTTAACTCTTTGGTCTGAATGCCAAGTCTGGAGGAAACCTGGCACCATCCCTACGCGTCACTGCATGGTGGTGGCAGTATCATGCTGTGGGGATGTTTCTCAGCAGCAGGGACTGGGAGACTACTCAAGATTGAGGCAAAGATGAACAGAGAAAAGAGATCCTTGATGAAAACCTGCTCAGGACCTCAGACTGGGGCGAAGGTTCACCTTCCAACAGGACAACGACCCTAAGCACACAGCCAAGACAACGCAGGACTGGCTTCGGGACAAGTCTCTTAATGTCCTTGAGTGGCCCAGCCAGAGCCCGGACTCAAACATCTCTGGAGAGGCCTGAAAACAGCTGTGCAGTGACACTCCCCATCCAACCTGACAGAGCCAAGCTTGTAGCATCATACCCAAGACTTGAAGCTGTAATCTCTGCCAAAGGCACGTCAAAGTACTGAGTAAAGGGTCTGAATACTTAAATATAATAGTGTTTAATATTGAATAAATTTGCAAACGTAAAATGTTTTTGCCTTGTCATTATGGGTATTGTGTGTAGATGGAAAACAATTTAAATCAACTCATCAATTTTAGAATAAGGCTAATGTCGAAAATTCAAGGGGTCTGAAGACTTTCCGAATGCACGAATATGGGCTTCCAATTACAATACAATGAACTGTATTCGGACATTGAACTCTTTATCCATTAATGACTTGCCCCTGCAATAACTTTTTACTTTCATTCCGAGTATCACGATACCAAGAATGACACCACAGCAACAAAAAAAATGAAGGTATATTAGCCAAATCTTTGGGCAATATAATCACAAGGGGGACATCGGCTGCGCTGATATACAGAGTTGATCCGTGAGACATTTGACAGAAATGGCGACCGGCGGAACAATACAACCTAAAAATGTAAGTTGTCGTCACTGGCTTACCACACACAAAAATACCCAATAATGTCAACGTGGAATAATGATCTCTAAATTTGTACAAATTTATACAAAATTAAAAGTTGAAACGGCTTCAGTCAATAAGTATTCAACCATTTTGTTATTCAAGGCTAAATAAGTTGAGGAGTAAAATTGTGCTTAACAAGTCACATAAGTTGCAATAATAGTGTTTAACATGACTTTTGATTAACTACCTCATCTCTGTACCCCACACACAATTATCTGTAAGGTCCCTCAGTCGAGCAGTGAATTTCAAAACAGATTCAACCACAAAGACCAGGGAGATTTTCCAATGCCTCGCAACAAAGGGCACCTATTGGTAGATGGGTGAGAGAGAAAAAAAATTTAAAAAAACTTTGAGCATGGTGAAGTCACTAATTACACTTTGGATGGTGGGTGGCATAATCTGTCAGATTCTCTGTAATAATGATATGGGAATAATAATTAATTTGTATTTTGTAAAGTGGTTTCTTGCATCAAAACACTGTCACCTGGTCTACTGGACAAGTGGATAAAAACAGGTTACTGTCAAGCCCTGCATGTTTTTTTATTTTAAATCTCACGGAATGTATTGTAGGCTGAGAACAGCTATTTTAACATGTTAAAATGTTACGGGATTCATTTTCTTCATTGTTTTTGACGGGTAGGCCAATCTGCTAGGCCTACATTATGATCAAATAGTTTTAACAGTGGCCAAGAAGGCTACTGTGGCTTACTTAAAAAGAGGGTACAGCCTTTGTTCACAGTAAACATGCCCTGGAAGCATTGCACCGAATTTTCACAACGTTCAAGCTTGCGCTCAGCAGACCAGAACTGATCTGTCAAAAATGTGAGGGAACATTGGTTATAGGTATGACTGTCATTGGCAAGGACTAGGGATTTTTTTTTGGGGGGGGGGGATAAAAAGCGCAAAGCACAGGCAAAATCCTTGAGGAAAACCATGTTTCGTCTGCTTTCCAACAGACACTGGGAGACAAAATTAACCTTTCAGCAGGACAATAACCTAAAACACAAGGCCAAATAGAACACTGGAGTTGCTTACCAAGACGACATTGAAATGTTCTGTGACTAGGCCACTCGGTTTGACTTAAATTCAGCTTGAAAATTTATGGCCAGACTTGAAAAAGGCTGTCTAGCAATGATCAACAACCAACTTGACAGAGCTTGAAGAATTTAAAAGAATGTGCAAATATTGTACAATCAAAGTGTGCAAAGCTCTTATTAGCCAGAAAGACTCACAGCTGTAATCGCTGGCAACGGTGATTCTAAAATGTATCGACTCAGGGGGGTTTGAATACTTATCCAATAAAATATATATTTTTATCTTTCATATTTATTTATTTTTTATGCAAATTTTTGAATGTTTCTTCCACTTTGACAGAGTATTTTGAGTTGCCAAAAAATGACAATTCAATCCCACTTTTGTAACAACAAAATATGGAAAAAGGGGTGTGGGTACATTCTGAAGGCACAGTACCTTTCGTATCCTTGGCTAACATGAGCTCGAGCTCACATCCAGGGGGGAAAAAAGTCATAGAATGGCAAATTTACATGCCTACTCACGATTGGTGCGTTTTGCAGAACCCTCCGGATCCTCAGCCGACTCCGTGGCCCATGATTGCCCTGTAACAGGAGACCGGGAGTAGTTAGTCATGCACTGTCAGCTGTTATATTAACACTGATCTGGGTTGTGCAAAGGCTTTAACCTAACAGAACCAGTCACAGGGAAAAGAAAAAAGGGGGAACTTTCTTTATCTGAACAAAGTTCTGCTGTATGGTTTGTTTGGTGAAGAGGAGTAACATATGAAATGTCCTTAAACTGCCAAGATAAAATGGTTACCACAAGATCCCTTCCCTTCCTGTCCAAACACAGATGGGGTGCTAGGAGTCGTGTACTCAGAAGCTGAGAGCCACAGACCCAGGCTCAGGGAGCTCCAAACTGATAACGGTGCAGATGGAGACGAGAGATAGAGCGCGGGCTAAGAAAATTATCCGTTGTCAGCATACATACGCCACCACCACTCAATTCTGAGGGAATAACACCACACAGAAACATAGCCATCTGATTTTGCTACAAACAAAAAAAACACAGGAAAATCATGTTACTCACTGGCAAAGCAAAGGGACATGAAAACAGCCACAAACCATTATTATTAGTGCAGATATGCACACCAATTGCCACAAATTGTCTCAGACTGCCTCAGTGTAAAATACTCTCACGAGTAAACAGGGCAAGCAAGGCCATCATCTCAGAGCATTAAAGGCTGAGATGAGTGGCGCCAGAGGACTCCCAGCTGACTAAGGGTGAAGTACTGTTCATCAGGACAGGAGAAAGCCTCCATTGTCTTTAGACCAGGGGGATCAGGTCCCGCTTTTCCATATAATCAATAGGCTATGTATTATGATCTTCAGGCCCAAACTAATCCGAGATCAGCACTCCAACTGTGAGATGCCTGATATAGATGGCCCCGGGGCTTCATCCAAACATCTCATGGAAGTCATTAGAGAGGGAGCAGAATCCAGAAGACCTTGAAGGGCACTTCACCCTATTCCAACAGACTGCACTCGTCCCCTTCCCTCACTTCTACACGGCACTTTATCAATCCTCTGCAAAACGCCTCTGTCCTTTACTCACCTTTTATCTCCTGTCCTCTCCTTCACACCACTGTTCTCCTGTACCAGTCTGGCTGGCATAGGGGGACGGACGGTATGCGTCTGCCTTGCATTAGCTCCAGCTCAGCCGAGTGGCACAGAGACTACCGGCAGGCAGGCAAGATAAAAACCTTTCCCTGATCCCCTCCAAGCCTCCGTCTGGAGACACAGAGCAGCCCAACCAGAGGAGGATAGGAGACTAGGGGAGGATGTGGGAAGCGAAGTACAGGGGAGAGTGGGGATGTTGGCATCAGAACCAATGACACAGCATTACGGAGTGCATCTGGCATGGAAACCAACCAATGTCTGAGATTAACAACCTCTGACCAGCTGAACGAACAACCAAGAGACTCGCAGCATCATTACGCCTCCAGCTGTAACAGCGACATGACAGGGGAACAGAGAGTTGGCATAACCTTAAAAAGGTGAACCGGCGTGACATCTAGGGCTGGCACAATTACTGTATAACCGAAGGCTATGGATGAAGACAGTCATGAAAATTGAAATAACCGTAAAAAAATAAAATAAAATAACACTTTAAATAAGACGTTTACTTCCCGCTTTGCTCCTATGGGTACACTCGCAATATTCTGTCACGACGTTGGCCTGGGGGTAGGTTTATGACAGTCATAAATACCTCTCTACCCTACTGATGTTACATTTGCAAACACCATGGTTAACATAGAGATTCTGGGAACATCAGAAGGTGGGGGGGGGGATGAACTATATTCTGGTAATCCGAACAATTGAACATATGCGGTGGTACTTAATGAATATGATGTCAGTTCGGTTGTCATCTGAGACATTCTCATCAATGATCAGATGACAAACTCTACAGTGGAAAGTCTACACATCAGAGTTATCGGATTCACATGGAATTGTTGTTCAATTTAAATGTTTGAATATGAAATTATATGTGATGAAATGTGATTTTAGCTTCTAAAATGTGAAATTTGGGCTTTCATAAGATAGGGCTCTGCTCAAATCAGTGGCCCGTCCCTGTGAAGGGACATGGGCTATAAAACTTTTCAAACACGCCCTCGTCTCCCTTCCTATTTAAAGCCTTGACGACAATATAACCTCCTGTTCCGAGGACGACGGTCCGATGTCAGAATGGTTCAGAGAACTACAGAATGAAGCCATGAACTTTGAATTCTTATTCACTACAGAAGTGATACCTCCTAGCTGTTGAGTTAGCAACAGCAGCTGCAAACGCAGCTGCAAACGCAGGTTAGGAAGGAACAGAGAGTATCCCGCCTACCACACAACGACATTACTACAACGTTAATTACATTTACATGATTAGCTCAATCAGGTAATATTAATTACGGAGAAATTATTTTATAGAATAGCATGTCATATCACTTAACCTGGCATAGCCAAAGACACGACAATTCATTATATTTCTATGGCAGCACATGCAGTCAGAAGTGGAGGAGAAAATGTGCGTCAAATATTGCTTTCAAAAACAGTTATTAAAGGTGACAGCGGTCATTTGGCTGGCCAATTATGGTCAGCAAAAATGTCATGACCATTACAGTGACGTCGTGCCTCAAAGACAGAAGTGCTCAGTCGGTCTGGCGCTGAATGAACAGGCTGCATTAAAAAAAGAAAAAAAGCATCATAGCTGTCCATCCTAAATGTGCAGATTGCAAAGGACATTTTATTTTTTCCTCTGTGGATAAAAAGAGTGATGTTCTGCTTAATCTGACAGCACAGCAGAGACCTATAGCAATATCTCCTCAAGAGTACCCTAGCCTCTCAGACTAGGAGTAGAGAGAGACAGAATAGGAGTAGAGAGACATAGGACTGGGGCAGAGCAGAGACCAACAGTAAGCTGCCATCAGTCTCTAATTCAGAAGGCTGACTAATGAAAAAGGGATACTGCCAGCCAGACAGAGGCCAGGGAGCAGTTTATAATCCCCTCAGCCCTGGAAGTCTGTCTGGGGTTGGAGGGCAAGAGCACAGGTAATCTCATTCCCAGGCACTTTCCTGCCCCAAATGCAGAGTCTGGTGGACTAACGCAAAGAACTTGGCCTTAGTTAGCCAATACAGAAAGACCGGGAGAAACTCCTGGCACATAGGCATTGGCTTGACCGTGAGGTCAGCAAGAATTAAATGACAAATCATTTACTCAGAAATCAACTGATGTTTGATTTTTTATAATTATTTATTAAAAAGTTTGCCATTTTTGCAAAATTAATTATGCAAGAACGGCAGTGGAAGCGCCTTTATTGGCATGTGCCAAGACCAGAATGGGCATATTTGCTCTATAAACAGTTGACAAACGCATTTTTAAATGTTTTCAAAAAGAGTTTAAACCCATTGAACTTATCTTTGTATTCGGTACATGGCAATTTAACTGTCATTTTTTTTATTTTTATGGGCACTAATAGGGCAGGTACACTTGCCAGGGACCTCACCATACCATATTACCACGCTACTTACGAGCCGATACCATATGTATTGCAATTTGATACTGTGATTTGATTGCGATTTGATGTTTCAAACATATTGCTCACCATAAGTCTACTGCAGAGGGACGAGAGCCATGAGAAAACGAGTTTTGATCAGTCATGCAAATAAAAGTCCTGAAATCTAATTGGCTCCCTATATAAAAAGCTGGAGAACAAGCTATGAAGAGAATATACAAACGTTTTGGTGCAGGTACAGCCAACAGGCAAAAAAATTATATTGCGATATTGACAAAAGTGATACGATATAGTTGGTAATAATATTCCCCCCCCCCATCACTATGTCATCACACACCCTTTCAGCCGCAATAAGTCAGTTTGATGGAAACATCTCTGCAGATTTGAGAATTTTCACATTAAAATCTGTCACCAATTGGCTGGAAACCATATTGCTAGTGATGAAAAAACATCAGCGTACCGGAATAAAGTTCCTCGTTAGTCATCGCATCCCTAAGTCTGTCGACCACTACCATTTATGTTACGTGCGTCTGTCCACAACAAATTTGCACGCTATCAATGTTTGAGGGTGACAGTCAGTGGCTTGATTATTCCCTTCTTCCTCTTTCTAGTCTACATATCATATTTCAAAGATGGAGACAAACTGGACCTTTGTGCTGGCATTGTAAAGCAGATGGAGCTAATTTGGACAGAACAGGAGACTCATGCAGATAAAATGCAGTATGCCAACATATTTCCGGGGCCTTCCTTTCACACCGCCTGATATAGTGGTCCTGGATGGCAGGGAGCTCGGCCCCAGTGATGTAATGAGCTGTCTGGACCACCCGCTTTAGCGCCATGCGATCAAAGGAGGTGCACGTGCCATACCAAGCAATGATGCAGCCAGTTAAGATGCTCAATGGTGCAGCTGTCATCTGCTAACTTGGTGTTGGAGTCATGCGTAGCCACAGTCATGGGTGAACAGGGAGTACAGGAGGGGACTAAGTACACAGCCCTGTGGGGCCCCCGTGTTGAGGGTCAGCGTCGCTGTGCTGATATTACCTACCCTCACCACCTGGGGTCGACACATTAGGAAGTCTAGGATCCAGTTGCAGACAGAGGTGTTCAGTCCCAGGGTCCTAAGTTTAGTGATGAGTTTGAAGGGGACTATGGTGTTGAACGTTGGTTTGTAGTCAATTAACAGCATTCTCACATAGGTATTCCTCTTATCTAGGTGGATGAGGGCAGTGTGGAGTGCAATTGAGATTGCCTCATCAATGGATCTGTTGGGGTAGTATGCAAATTGGAGTGGGTCTAGAGTGTCTGGGATGATGGATGTGTGCCATAAGCAGCCTTTCAAAGCACTTCATGCTTACAGGTGAGTGCTACAGGGCAGTAGTCATTTAGGTATGTAGCCTTAGAGTTCTTGGGAACAGGACTGATTGGTGGTCAGCTTGGGACATGTGGGATTACAGACCGGGACAAGGAGCGGTTGAAAATTACTGTGAACATGCCTGTTGTCCAGTGCATGCTCGAGGAACATGCCCTGGAATACCGTCCGGCCCAGCGACCTTGCAATTGTTGACTTGATTAAAAAAAGCTTATATCGGCCTCTGAGAGATCAGCCAGTCCTCGTTAGTGGGAGCGCTCACGCACAGCGATGTTTTTGTCGAGGTGTACATAAAATGCATCGAGTTAGTCTGGTAGGAGCATTGTTGGGCAGATCAAGGCTGGGTCTTCCTTAGTAATCCGTAATGGCCCTGCCACATGCGGCGGGGCCTGTGTGATAGGGCCCTAGAACAAGGTGAAATCCTATGATTTCCTCTATGCAGAAAATGTAGACAATCGCAGAATTTGGTCATAAAAATGGAATATGCAGCTTTTTCCATAATTTGGCTGAAATCGATACAAAAAAAAAGGCCTAATTGTAGTAACCTAAATGATTTCATAATTGTAAAAATTACAGATGAGTAGGCCTAAAGAAATAATTGTGTTTTGAGAGGGGGGTGGGTCCCTTACGTCACCCAACAACTTGGCATTTACTTTGAGAAACATGTCAACCAAGTCGTCGATAGATAAATAAATAAAATATATTAGACCCTAAATTCAGAGCATAGCAATACCCAAAGGACCAGGAATCATCAGGCGATAAGCTGTTTTGCAAATTCAGTCAACATACTATTAGACCCGTAAAAATGGGTGAACACTTAGTCTAAAGCCCATGTGAAAAACAAAGAAAAGTACCGTGTTAGCCAGAGCATGCCTCTTCAAAACAACCATTACTAGTGCAAGCGCATCAGCAGATTCAAGACGAGAATTTATTCACGACTTTGTGGCTGTGTGCGCAGAGTCCGACATCCCCTTAGAAAAGCTAAGAAAGCTATGAACGTTTCTAGTGAAGCATTGCAAACAGGGAGGAACGTTGCCCGAAAATGAGAGCAGCCTCTCAAATTCACCTGCCCCGTGTGTTCGACCAACATGACTGCCGTTCTACAGAAGATCCGTTGGAAGAAGTTTGCTGTGGTTGTTGACGAGACAGATGCAAGGGATTGCAGCATTCTAATCATTGGTGAGTTAACAGCCTATTAATATACCGTTGCAATAGCCTACATTTACATTCCGCAGTGTGAATTGTCCGCACGCAAATTGTGATATTCCAAACGACGAGCTATCATATAGCGATCATATAGCGATGCATAATGTCAGCAGCTGTCTCTTCATCTAGCTAACTATCTCTATATTGTTTTTACACTTGTATTTTGTCACAATATTATTTTAGGTTAAAACATCATTAAAACGTTTCCTCAACTTTCATTGCAGGTATTGAAAACCAGTACTTTCCGGTGGATGTCATTTTCACAGAGATGCAACTACTCAACAACTTCCCAAGTTATACTAGCCTTGCTCCACAGCAACAAACTGAACAGTGCCTGGGCAATGGTCACAGATAATGCCCCGTACTGCCTGAAGACATACAAGGAGGTTCTGAAAGGAGTGATACAGTGACCATGTAACCCGTCTCTGCCATGTCATCAATCTGGTGGGTGAGACCTGGCATTACTACAAACACTTCTCTGAAGTTGCATCACTTGTAACATGGATGAGATCTGTCTTCGTCAAGAAGCCTGCCAGAAAGAGATGGGGGCGCTTCCTCATTATGAAGGAGTTCGTGCAGGCCAAGGCACCTCCTGAAGCAATGAGCCCCCGATGGAATAGCTGGTTTGAGGCAGTGAAGTACCATGCAGAGCATGTTCATCAGTACAGAGTTTTTGTTGGCAGAAAAATCACCATCCCAAGCAGTCACAAACATCCTCAGCCAGCTGGAAACAGAGAAGGTGCAGGCCATCACTGTTAGGGTAACCATCTCGGAGGGCTGTGCCAAACTGATAACAGCTCTGTCAATCCTGAAAGGAACCCGCCGTCCCACAGCAGTGTCTGCATACAATGTCATGGAAGATCTGGGCTCTTACCAAGTGAAGGGAACGGCAAAAACATGTGGGTATAGTGCAGAGACAGATGAGCCATTGAGAAAGATGGCGATTGGAGAGAGAAGGGAGGTGCTTGACCAAAATTGTCAACGCACTGGGACACACATCCAGCCAGAGGTCTACAGGCTGGCTAGGGTGTTCGATCCCAGGCAGGCTCCAGCCATGGAAAAGCAGATTGACGCCCACACACACACACACACACACACACACACACACCTGAAACCCATCAACAGAGCTCAGTGAAGAAAGGATTGCCTACCAGAACTGTGTCCAGGAAGCCCTCAACTGCTTTGGAGCTTGCTGATTACTGGAGGGGCCTGAGTGCGAGATTCCCAAGAGTTGCAGAAGTGGCAGTGCCCAACATCTACTTCCCAGTCGACTGAGAGGAGTTTCAGCAAATACAAGACTCTACTCACAGACAAGCAAGAGGTACTCACCGAGCTCAACAAAGAGGCTGACAATCATGTACTTCAAATGGAGAGGTCTGTGATAGATGAAAAACCTACAATGGACAGACATAAGAGCTCATAGGTTGCCTATTGCATGAATCTTTATTTATGATAAACTTATGTGAAACACTTCATTTCACAAAAAAACTATGAAATCAAAGTTGTTACACAAGAATAACTGTTTTTCCGATTGCATTGTTGCCTATATTATTGCATTACTTTTTATTAATTTATAATGAAACACTTTGTAGAACTGTATTGAAGCACTTGCCTTGATAAAAAAAAGTGCAATGTGTTGCATCATTAATGTTTCTTATTCAATTGTTTTATTCATTCACATTATTAGACACTTTAATTTGCTTAAATCATAAAACAGAGTTCAGAAAAATAAATCTAAAAAAGGGAATTTGGGAAGAAAAGAACATGGATTTCATAGGGCCCTATATTGTTATTTTTCTTGTTAAATGGCTCTGCGGAGGTCGTAGCAGGACTTCTTGTACTTGTTCCTTTCCTCAGCCTTAGCCTCAGGTTTGGCTGTTGTGTGCGGTAGCCATGTCCTTTCGCTTAACACCAGGGGAAAAGGCAAACCGTCACTGTGGGGGGGGGGCAACGTCTCTGAACCATTTCCTAACGAAGCAGGTGACGGAGGTGGTTAGCTCGTCGATGCTATCAGCGGAGAATGGGACATGTTCCAGTCAGCATTAGCAAAGCAGTCCTGTAGCATAATTTCTAAGGACCATTTCTCAACAGAGCAAGTCACGAGTACTTCCTGTTTGAGCTTTTGCTTGTATACAGGAAGCAGGAGTATGGAGTCATGATCTATTTGCCGAATGGGGGACGAGGGTGGGCCTTGTATGCTTACTTCTGGGTAGAATAACAACGGTCTAGGACTCTATCGCCCTTAGTGGCGAGGGAGACGTGTAGATGGAAGTTGGGTATCACGTGTCTTAGAGGCGGATTTTTTTTTTTTTTTTTTTTTTTTTTTTTTTTTTTTTTTAAATCGCCGGCAATAAGAAAAGCAGCTTCCGGGTGCAAAGTTTCCTGCTAGTTTATAGCCTCGTACAGTTAGTTGCTTTTTTTGTCCTTAGGTGACAGGGAAACAGAGGGAAAACTAAGGACAGACAGAGGGAGGATGAGGTGTGTGTTTAGTCATTTAGGCTGGTTGACAAAGCCTGACTAAGGGCCAGTCAGTCAGGCAAGTGTCATCATTGGTTGTGACAGAGATACTGAGGCATCTAATCGTACAGTGTTTAAAAGCAGTTGCAACACCAAGACATTTCTATTCGAATTCTGAGATAACGTTTTGATTTCTTGGAAGCTATCAAAATATGTGCAACACTGTCTAGAAGCAACAATGTCTCACTTATGGGATTAATAACTCAAAAATATGACTGAATCAAAGTTATTATATGTTCCGAGTCGCGTCATCGCTTGTAAAGCTGCTAGTTAAACGTGAAGGCTGAGGAACACTGCTCTCCTAGTCAGTTTGCTGAGAGCTGGCCTCTGCACAGGCACGCCATTGGGGACATCAACAGCCCATGCAGCTAGCATCACTGAATTGGATATCATTATAACTAATGGCTCTCTGACTCGGGAATGGATCACACTCACTAGATCAGAGAGAGTGGGGGGGGGGTCCGATTTACAGGGTTGTGTGATATTTGGTATTCATAGTGCGTGTGAGTAGCTTTCCAGTGCGACCATATAGGCCTAGGCTAGAACTAGGCTACACAGACACAGTAAAAGGAAGACCATGTGCTCAATACTCTTGTAGTGTTGCACGGTATACCAAAACTTTAGTACTTTGCCAATACTAGAACTTTCTGTACTTCTGTCAAATGTATCACACGTCATCGACAGAGAGAATCAAGTCTAGCAGCGCAGCCGATGTCTCCTTTATAGTTTGAGAGCACCGTGCCTGCTCCACTTGCTCACTGCTAGCTCCAGTCTAGCCTGTCCTGAGGAACCACTGCACCCCCACTGGGAGTCTGGTTGCCTCACCACTTACGCTGCGCAGAAGTTAACACACTCGAATAAAGCAACACGGCATGTAGAAATGTTGATTTATTTACTGTTCGCAACAATGTCCATTAGACGACACTGGTAGCTTCCAACTTTGTAGGCCAACTTTCCTTGCTAGCGTACAGCTGAACCTAACATTAATTAACTACTTTGTTTGTGATATTCAAACCAAAACGCAAAATATTGCTGATTTCAAAATAGGTCACCAAAACTTTATTAATTCACTTCCTCTCCACATCAATATCACCTTTGCTGGAGCTGACTGTGAATGAGGTCATGGGTCTTAACGAGACCACGTCTTTTTATAAAAGTGTGCGCTGTTGCTTCTTCTACGTAAATGTTGATCAGGACAAGAAGTCCCAAATGGAAGACTGATTGTTTATCATCTGTAGCCCCATGAAATCAGCCAAAACAAGCTCAGTAACTCAATGAATGTGCACACTCCTATTGAATAGGCAGTCACCTGTACTTGATTTACCCAGTTTATCAATAGACTACAGACTTACCATTCAAATAAAATGACCGTTACGTAGGTAGTCAGTTTACCAAAGTCAAATGAGTTGTATAATTGATTAATTAATGCATACATCCAAAAATCAAATTTCAATAATAAATGATATTGAACTTAAGAGAGCCGTCTGAATTAAGTTCCATTCTGTGACTTTGGCTAATACGCCTTTTTTTGCAGTTGTATTGTTTTTGAATCAAAGTCAAAATTCTGCTATCGTGACAACACTATCCTTGGTGTAAACAAGTAAAAAGCATGGTTGGATTTGGAACCCAAATTCTAATAATCACAGGAAAAGTATGTGCTGACATTTATTTTATATTTAGACAGACATGCCCAAATCTCTGTACAGCTGCTTAGGAAAACAACATATGGACAAACTGCACACATACAGTGAGTGAGTAATAACATATCCACTATACATTTTATAGCTGCCATTTAAAGTGGAACTGAGTGTTTTAGCAACATTTAAAAAAAAATTTAAGTATTCATATACAGCCTCAGGAAGAACGGCGCATGTTTTTTATTTTTTTTACATTTTCTGACAAGCGAGCACTTAGTCATTTTCAAGTTTTCATATTTTAATTCTATAGCAATATAGATTGGGAAAGACGCCGTGCGTTTGGACAACTAATAGACACTTCAGGAAATAAACTTGTCCAGGAACAGACTCTACACAAACTGGTGTTTGTAGGCTCCAGTAGGCCTTCATGCAAATAAGCCATTTGCCACACAGGCCTGCCATCCTTCATTTTGAACTGGACTTTGTGTTTTTACAGGAAGTAACATCGTGACTTTTGATCATTAGAAAACATTCACCAAAATGCCACAACACACACCTGAATGGATTTCTGCAAATATGTAAATCCCAAGGGAGTCCTTTTACATTTGGGAATTTTGCAATCCCATTGACCAAACAACTATGAATAGGTAGGCTCCCGATCTCTCTGTTGCCTATGCACATCAACAACTAATGTTAGCCTGAGCAAAATGACCTCAAATCTAACAAGGGAACAGTAGATAAACCCTCTCAAACTTTTAGCTTGCTAAAATTGCACTGATAAACGATGGGGAATAGTAGCCAGCTCGCCTTCTTGTCCCAACCCACGTTTTGACAACTGAATGGGAACATATCTGCCCATCTGACTGATGCCAAATAAATTGACAACTAAGAGATATTAGAAGTGTGGATAACAGTTGCTCAAGTTAAGCATTGCTAGCTAACAAAGTGATTCACATTTCTTGCTAGCTAACCAAATGACACCTGTATCTCAAGCTGTAGCCACCGAAAAAATTATATGGGTGGAAAAGTCAGCAACTCATCCAATGACATGAAATCCTCCCAGCAGCTAGCTAGTGGCATTAGGCATTTTTATCTCACTAAATAAGTAGCTACATGAAGACATGACTGATAAGTTATCCTAACATGGCTAATTTGTGATCATTGCCCCTGCTAGTTTAATTATATTGACATTCCCAGCCGTAGTTACATTAGTCTTTTCTCTTCCTCTGAAACAGTGCATCCTGAATGACTGTCGGCAGCAAACAATGTACACGGCCAGCTGTGATTTACAACCTGATAGCAATATTTGTTAGACTAACAAGAAATGTGTTGGGTGAATTATATTAATCATCCATTGAACAGCATCCATCTATTCTGCCAACAATGCCTTACTGTACAACGGAATTTTCAGTAGAATATAACCTATTTTTAAAGCCAACTTTGTAAGAGGTTATGTAGCAAACTCAGAATGTCATACTTTGTACTGATATTATAAATTGTCTTTGTCATATCTGTAAAGTAGTTCAAAATCTGTCAGTTCCACTAATTACTTTAACTATTTTGTACTTCTCCATTACCAGCTCCATGCATGTTACAGTGTGTGTGACCTTACTTGAACCTTTCCAGAGCATATGGATTGGCTTTCAAAACAATTATGACTTACTGTTTGTGTGTGTATTAGATGTCGACCGATTCTGATTTTTCAACGCCGATACCAATTATTGGAGGACCAAAAAAAAGCAGACAGATGACAACAACAATACTGAATGAACAATACAAATAAAATCCATTTAATATCAAATAAATAATTAAACATTCTCAATTTGGTTTAAATAATGCAAAAACAGCATTGGAGAAGTAAAAGACCAATATGTGCCATGTAAAAAAAAAGCTAACATTTATGTTCCTTGCTCAGAACATATGAAAGCTGATGGTTCATTATTCCCAGTTAAAAAGTTTTAGGTTGTAGTTAAGAATTATGACACAGCGACTATTTCTCGCTATACCATATACCTTTGACTATTCTAATTGGCACTTTAGTATTGCCAGCCTAATCTCAGGAGTTGATAGGCTTGAAGTCAAACAGCGCTGTGCGACTCAAGCATTGCTAAGAGCTGCTTGCAAACGCAGTAAAATTTAAATGAATGCCTGCTGCTGCCTACTACCGCTCAGTCAGAAACTGCTCTATCAAATCAGACTTAATTATAATAAACACAGAAATACGAGCTTTTGGTCATTAATATGGTCAAATCCAGAACCTATAATTTCGTAAACAAAACGTTTATTCTTTCAGTGGAATAAGGAACCATTTCGTATTTTATAGAACAGGTGGCAACCCTAAATCTTGCTTTTACATTGCACAACCGTCAATGTTATGTCATAATTATGTACAATTCTGGCAAATGAATTACAATGTTTGTTAGGAATAAATGGCCTTTCAACAGTTCGCAACGAGCCAGGCGGCCAAAACTGCTGCATATACCCCGACTCTGCGTACAATAAAACGCAAGTGAAGTGACAATTTTCCTAGTTAATATTACCTGCTAACATGAATCTTATAACTAAATATGCAGTTTTTTTTTTTTTTTTAAATGTATTGACTTGTGTATTGATTTTAAAAAAGGCATTGATGTTTTATGGTTAGGTACAGTCGTTCAACGGTTGTGCTTTTTTCGCGAATGCGCTTTGGTTAAAACGTCACCCATTTGTCGAAGTAGGCTGTGATTCAATAATAAATTAACAGGCAACCAGCTTCACCCGAAATGCTTTTCCAGCAGTCTTGAAGGAGTTCCCACATATGCTAAGCACTTGCTGGCTGCTTTTTCCTTCACTCTGTGGTCCAACTCATCCCAAACCATCAATTGGGTTGAGGTCGAGTGATTGTGGAGGCCAGGTCATCTGATGCAGCACTCCATCACTCTCCTTCATCAAATAGCCCTTACACAGCCTGAAGGTATGCTGGGTCATTGTCTTGTTGAAAAACAAATGATAGTCCCACCAAGCGCAAATCATATGGGATGGCATATCACAGCAGAATGCTGTGGTAGCCGTGCTGATTAAGTGTGCCTTGAATTCTAAATAAATCACCAACAGTGTCAACAGCAAAGCACCCTCACACCTCCTCCTCCATGCTTCACGGTGGGAACCACACATGTGGAGATCATCCGTTCACCAACTCTGCGTCTCACAAAGACAAGGTGGTTGGAATTTGGACTCATCAGACAAAAGGAAAGGTTTCCACTGGTCTAATGTCCATTGCTCATGGTTCTTGGCCCAAGCAAGCCTTCTAATTATTGGTGTCCTTTAGAAGTGGTTTCTTTTCAGCAATTCGAACATGAAGGCCTGAATCACACAGCCTCCTCTGAACAGTTGATGTTGAGACGTTTCAGAGTTCAAGTAAGAGACATTTATTCGGGATGCAATTTCTGAGGCTGATAACTCTAATGAACTTATCCTCTGCAGCAGAGGTAACTCTGGTACTTCCTTTCCTGTGGCGGTCATCAAGACATCCAGTTTCATTATAGCGCTTGATGGTTTTTGCGACTGCACAAAGTTCAAGAAATGTTCCGGATTGATTGACCATCATGTCTTAAAATGGACTGTTGTTTCTCTTTGCTTATTTGAGCTGTTCTTGCCATAATATGGAATTGGTATTTTACCAAATAGGGCAACCTTCTGTATACCACCACTACCTTGTCACAACACAACTGATTGGCTCAAACACATTAAAGATATACCACAAATTAACAAAGCATACCTGTTAATTGAAATGCATTCCAGGTGACTACCTCATGAAGCTGGTTGAGAGAATGCCAAGAGTGTGCAAAGCTGTCATCAAGGCAAAGGGTGGGAACTTTGAAGAATCTCAAACATATTTTGATTTGTTTAACACTTTTTTTGGTTTCTACATGGTTATTCAAAAGTTGTCTTCACCATTATTCTACAATGGTAGAAAATAGTAAAAAGAAAAGAAAAACCCTGGAATGACTGGTACTGTATATATTAAAGTTTTTGTTTATGAGTTTTCATTGGACATAAGGCTGTAAAAACAACAGGAAATCAGTTTCAAGTTAATTTAGGAAATCTGGTCAAGTATTCCAATTAGGTGGCCCCCCGACCATCTACTCAAGAAAATAAAAAGTTGGCCCGCGGCTTAATATAGATATCTGATCTAGGCCTAGTAGCCTCGCTCCATGCAGGCCTAAACTTCAGCCAACACTAAGGCATTGAAATCTTATTCATATTTAAAGTGATTGACCTACAAGGAGCGGCAGACTTCATGCATTAGAGGCGTCTTCATTTCAAATAGACAGATTAGGCTAGCTAGACGCCTGCAAACACACCAGCACAAAACACTGACTTCACTCTAAAACAATTAACCGTTTTACCAAAATTTCCAGCATTCAGCTTATGCAAAAAAAAATATATATATATATATATATATATTTAAACACAGGAATGATTGACAAACTGACGTTACAACATCCACCCAGACATATCTACCAAAAACAGGGGCATTGCCTTTTTACACTTGCAACATTTATTTACCTTGGCATGAGCCACTAGCCTCACACAGTTGGGTGCAAGAGACAACAACTCAAGAATTCCCACACATAGCGGTTTCCTTGTGAAAGGTCAACAACAGAGGGAGAAACAGAGGCAAAATAAGCATTATGGACAGAGCCTGCCAAAGATGCTGTCACTTGAGCAGCTCCATGTAACTAATGCCTTCACACTGTGACAGCCAAAGCATACAATACTACTGTCAATGGGAGGATGCTACCCGCAGGCCTGCAATCACAAAAGCCCAACATGTGTGGAAGAGCACTTTGAAACAAATAAAGGCCTTCAGTTTTTTTTCTATCTCTCCCAAGTCACAGGCTTGGTCTCCAAATAGCCTAGGCCTCTATAGGGCTACAGAGGACAAATAATTTAATCTAGGTTCGTCATCAAATCCTCACACAAATTTGAGAGAATAATGAAGGCAGCCAAATCTATAGGATCTAAAGAAATTGACGTATCTGAGGGAAGTGTCTGTTATTAGAAAATCGTCATATTTCTCAAAATAGTGTCCAAACAGGTTAGTTAGTCTATGTAAAGTACCATGGCAATTTCTAGGCCACATTGGCAGACCTGCATCATCACGGACACTAACTAGCCAGAGTTAAACGTAACGTTAGCTAGCTATAACATTACGTTCAATTCGTGTGGCAACAAAACAACCGTGGAACTAGCGTTAGCTAGCTTTATTTCTTTAACCCTAGATGGAGTTCCCTAGGGCAAGAACCATGAAAAGTTACCCAGAGTACACAAAATACCGACAACATTATTAGCTACAAGTCAAGTGTAACTAGTTTTATGAAATGGTAAAGGTGCTAATTAGCTAACGTTAGTTTATCCCCAACTTATCTAGCTAACGTTTGCTAATCTTTAGTAAAATTGCAAGGACGTTGGCATTAATGACCATGAGAAATATTGGGTGATTCCGTGTATTTTAGCTAACCAGCTAGCTAAGTTAGTCAACTAGATGGCTAGCCAGATAGGTAACTTTGAGTTACAGGTCTCGCAATCATTTGGGAGTGTATTAGACCGGGCACACTGATCACAACGGACGAAAACAAACAATCGGGTGGTTAGATACAGCTAAGTTAGCTAGCTAACTACTTAGCTAGGGCATAGCAGCAGTTGGATAGCTAGCTAGTAGCTTGGTTAGGTGTCCGCCATCTTTTGCTGGCATTACTTACTGATGATGATAGCACGGTCCATTACCAGTTAACGTTAGCTAAAGTTAGCAAGCTACAATATATTTGTTTGAAATGGCTAGCTAACGTTACCAGCTCGCTAGTAGTAACCAATCACTTGGTATCTAGTTAAACTATTTAATCTGTTATTTCAGTTAATTAGCTAGCTACTATCTAGTTCGCTAAACAAGATCCTATGCTACCTCAAGCAAAGATCTCAAGTCAGTTGAGTTGGAGGAACGTAGCTAGCGTAGCTAATGTTAGATAGCTGAAATACAAGCAGACTCAGCTTGAAGCAGGAATGTACAATTGTAGAGGACAGACATCCAATGTCTCTAAGTTTGGGTGGTTTACCGTGCCTGTAGCTCCAACCCGGTGTTATAAACTCCCTGTAGCTATGTTCTCTCGATAAACAGCCAGGCATTAACCTCTCAGGCCGAGCGTCCAGCTACGATTGCCGTCTCTCGTCACAAACAGGTTCTCGCATACACCGTAGTAGCCTACTAAACTCAACTCCACGATTTATGAAGGAGTTGTGCGACAATTTGCGTGTGCGGACTGAAGCTCCAACGTCACATACACATATTTTATTTTAATAAAAATTACGTTTTTATCCATAACGACTGATTTCCGCTGCCAACGAATAGCCCACATATAACAATGTAATGTGTAATAGGGGCTATTCTGTGGGCCCTGAAATCAGTCGTTTTTAATAAAAACGTAATTTTATGTGATGTCGGAGCTCCAGTCCGTCCACACTGGTCATCGCTCAACTCCGCCGGACATGTTTTATTGTTGGACATAAACTGTAAAAAATATATATGCATTTTAGAAATATGTTCCAAAGTATTCCCACGCATAATATAGTATATATATTATATAATATATATATGATCGTATACAAATGTAAGCAAAGTTTTAAGTGATTATGCTTTAGTCAAATATTATATATTTATGTGCTTCTTGTGGTCAATTTCCAGTCTACAAAGTATTAGTAATTAGGTTCCGGTACCCTGACCATCCGCTCATGAAAAAAAAAAATCGGGCATTGGCTGAATCTAGTTGATGATTCCTGCATTATATTGACAAGATAACAGAGTGACCGCTCTAACAATGGGAAATATATGTCCTCAATGAGTGAAGGCAGAAGAGAGCAGATGGGACCGTTCTAGCCAATGAGAGGGGCAGATACCCATAAACAACAGGCACAATACGTCGTTTTTCTCAACGTTGACGGAATGCAACCGGAATTCACTTATCACAGTACATTTGTAACAGCTTATACATGACTAAACTTATGTTCAATCAAATAAGCCTCAAGTAATTCACATTATCTAATAGATCTCCATACAAAAAGGGGCTTATCTCACGTAAACAGATTTTGGGCAGAGTAAATCCTCTCGCTTTGCCTCTCCCTCTCTGGTGGCAAGACACCCTGCAGCAAAAACAGACGCAGACGGCGACGTCTGACGCCACCCCAACTATGTCACTACGTCTACGTCAATTAACAGACAGACTAATTCTGATATTTTTTACCCACTAATTAGTCTTTTGACCAATCACGTCTTTTTTTCATGTCTTTTCACTTATAATCTTTTTCAGATCTCATCTGATTGGTCAAAAGACCAATTCGTGAAAAAAAAATCAGATTTGGGCTTCCTGTGGAAACGCAGGCTCGTAGCTAGCCTGGACCGAATACTTTGATGGCTACGAAAATAAATGTACATTTCAACCAGTGACCATAATAAGAATTTGTAAAAAATAAAATAATCCTTGCTGGATTATCTCAGTCTGTTGTAGAGATTGCATTGTCATCGTTTTTGGTGCTGTTATGGCTAGATTTGTCAATTGGCTCTCTAAAAGTAATTTTAACACTATTCAAACAAACTTCATATATCACTGAAACACCTGAAAATGAGATTGTTTGTTCCTGAGACAACAAATAGGTACTATGAGTATATAATCTTATTGTTACAGGCACCAAGATTATTGTTGCCTCCCCTTTGGCTCCTCCAGACAGATATAGGCTATGTAGTGGCTATAGTCTTTGCAAAGTCACTGTGCTTCCTCCCTGTATAAATCTTATGTCTCTAAGTATTTTTCAGTTTATTGGCAGGTGTATGATGGCCTGCTTGTGGCCACCACTTTGCCCTTTTGTTGTGTGCAAGTGTGCCACAGCAGAATTAACAAAAACAAGCAGTCATTGGCTCCCTGCACCCCCCCCCCCCCCCCCCCCTGCGTGCGTGCGTGCGCCCGGGCCAGCAGAGGACGCCAAAGTCTTTATTTTAGTGTTGACTCGAGCCATAATGTTTACAATATTTCCCATGAAAGCTGTGTCTTGTGGACTCAACCCGAAAGAGAATTAGAGACAAAGGCAGAAAGAGAGACAAAGGCAGAGAGAGAGAGGGAGAGAGAAAGTAAGAAAGGAGGGATTCAATCACATCTATGAAATAAAGCTCCATTACTTTACAATACACCAATATTCTCATAAATTACTTAAGAATACACAGACTATAGATTTGATTAATGAAGGAGACCTAAACTCTGTGTAATTATATCCAGATTGAATTCTCCCAGGAACCTCTACGTTTTTCACAGTTACTTTATCATTCCAATTAGACCTTGATCTAAATTTAGACAGCAGAAACAAAAATACTGTTTCATCCATGCAAAAAAACAAGTTGTTGGGTGTTCCAAAAATGTGCCTTGGTATTCTGCAGTAGATCATTCATGGATGTGTTTCGTAAATTCTTTTGTGATAAGTTAAGCTTGGTTCTAAGAGTTGGATGAAGTCTTGGAAGGGGCTTTGGCTACAGTATGTGGGTGCTGCTGCTCTCTCTGATTCTCACCATTTACAGGTGCAGTGCACATGTGAGCTGTTTATCATGTGAGCGCTTTATTAAACCTCCTCGTTGAAAGTAAACAAGTTTCAAGTTTTATTAGTCGTACAGGATACACATGGTATACACCATCCAACAAATGCTTACTTGCAGGTTCCTTCTCAATGCCACAGAAGAGTAATAATAAATAAAAATAAGAATACGAACATAAAGTAAATGGATCAGTAGAATAGAATAAATCATAGTACAACTAGTCCAATAACCAACTTCTTTGCGAGTAGATGATGTGTGTATGCATATAAACATGGGCCATTGTTCAAATTATTCAGTGATCTTGCTGAGTGTTGTTTATGTATGAATATAAATCCATGTTTGACTGATGCTGTACACAAGAACAAAAATATGCAAATATGAATTTATGGGACAGTGCAATAAAAAAATATACCAGACACATCATTCAGAATGGGATTCTGATGTAACATGATTTGGTTAGGAGTGTTTTGTAACATTCTATAACATGCTTGAGACACATGAGCATAATGCATTATATTTAGTGACAAGCGATTACTAAAAAAAATGTGTTGACCAGTTCTCTGTAATGAAACTAAATATAAAAAAAACGGTTTTGGGGATCAGCTACAGTCGTGGCCAAAAGTTTAGAGAATGACACAAATGTTAATTTTCACAAAGTCTGCTGCCTCAGTTTGTATGATGGCAATTTGCATATACTCCAGAATGTTATGAAGAGTGATCAGGTGAAATGCATTTACTTGCAAAGTCCCTCTTTGCCATGCAAATGAACTGAATCCCCCAAAAACATTTCCGCTGCATTTCAGCCCTGCCACAAAAGGACCAGCTGACATCATGTCAGTGATTCTCTCGTTAACACAGGTGTGAGTGTTGACGAGGACAAGGTTGGAGATCACTCTGTCATGCTGATTGAGTTTGAATAACAGACTGGAAGCTTCAAAAGGAGGGTGGTGCTTGGAATCATTGTTCTTCCTCTGTCAATCATAGTTACCTGCAAGGAAACACGTGCCGTCATCATTGCTTTACACAAAAAGGGCTTCACAGGCAAGGATATTGCTGCCAGTAAGATTAGATTGCACCTAAATCAACCATTAATCAGAGCGGCTCAATTGTTGTGAAGAAGGCTTCAGAGCACCCAAGAAAGTCCAGCAAGCGCCAGGACCATCTCCTAAAGTTGATTCAGCTGCGGGATTGGGGCACCACCAGTACAGAGCTTGCTCAGGAATGGCAGCAGGCAGGTGTGAGTGCATTTGCACGCACAGTGGGGAGAAGACTTTTGGAGGATGGCCTGGTGTCAAGAAGGGCTGCAAAGAAGCCACTTCTCTCCAGGAAAAACATCAGGGACAGACTGATATTCTGCAAAAGGTACAGGGATTGGATTGCTGAGGACTGGGGTAAAGTCATTTTCTCTGATGAATCCCGTTTCCGATTGTTTGGGGCATCCGGAAAAAAGCTTGCCTGGAGAAGACAAGGTGAGCGCTACCATCAGTCCTATGTCATCCCAACAGTTAAGCATCCTGAGACCATTCATGTGTGGGGTTTCTTCTCAGCCAAGGGAGTGGGCTCACTCACAATTTTGCCTAAGAACACAGCCATGAATAAAGAATGGTACCAACACATCCTACGAGAGCATCTTCTCCCAACCACCCAGGAACCATTTGGTGATGAACAATGCCTTTTCCAGCATGATGGAGCAACTTGCCATAAGGCAAAAGGGATAACTAAGTGGCTCGGGGAACAAAACATCAATATTTTGGGTCCATGGCCAGGAAACTCCCCAGATCTTAATCCCATTGAGAACTTGTGGTTAATCCTCAAGAGGCGGGTACACAAACAAAAACTCACAAATTCTGACAAACTCCAAGCATTGATTATGCAAGAATGGGCTGCCATCAGTCAGGATGTGGCCCAGAAGTTAATTGACAGCATGCCAGGGCTGATTGCAGAGGTCTTGAAAAAGAAGGGTCAACACTGCAAATATTGACTCTTTGAATCAACTTCATGTAATTGTCAATAAAATCCTTTGACACTTATGAAATGCTTGTAATTATACTTCAGTATTCCATAGTAACATCTGACAAAAATATCTAAAGACACTGAAGCAGCAAATTTGGTGGAAATTAATGTGTCATTCTCAAAACGTTTGGCCACGACTGTACAATCACAGAATGATTGAAAATAAGTCTACTTGTAAAAAATTGGTGAACCTCGCCTTCAATTTTTTTTTGCCATGTACCTGTGTAGCTAACTGCTGGAACTAGCCTACACACTGCTTTACATTATATAATATATTCCTTTCTTTTTCAGCATCAGACCTGCCAAATTCACTTGAAACATAGTTTTGTGTTTACTAGGCAAAATTACACCCTATGTTAACATATGACGCCAGAGTGATCTGTTCTTGCAATATGTAGTCTATGACATTTCAGATATGATCATTTATCACAAAATAGTTTAGATGTAGTGAGTGAGGGGGGGGGGGGGTGAGAAATAGCTTCTGAAGAATCCCTGGTGAGCTTCCCCTCACTGGCACCACACGTAAGGCTCCCTTGGCCAACAGAGACTGTCTCATCTCTGAGGACTCGGGCTGCTTCCCCCTGTGCAGTGGATTGAACTATTCCCATTAAAAACAGTGGGACCCCAAATATTATAGTATGTGTCCCTGGCCTACGATACATAGGACCAACAGGGAGCCTACACCTCTGCTCCCTGTGAGGAGCAAGGGATCCTACCTTTTCCCTGGGGGGAATTGAGTTGTATGTTGGCAAGCACAGAATATATAAAGCGGAGAGAAAAAGTATGTGAACCCTTTGGAAATACCTGGATTTCTGCATAAATTGGTCATAAAATTCTATCTGATCTTCATCTAGGTCACAACAATAGACAAACACAGTCTGCTTAAACTGACAACACACAAACAATGATATGTTTTCTTGTATTTATTGAACACACCGTGTAAACATTCACAGTGCAGGGTGAAAACAGAATGTGTATTTAATAACTGGTTGACTCTCCTTTGGCAGCAATAACCTCAACCTTACGTTTTCTGTAGTTGTGGATCAAACCTGCACAACGGTCAGGAGGAATTTTGGACTATTCCTATTCACAAAACTTTTTCAGTTCAGCAATATTCTTGGGACGTCTGGTGTGAACTGTTCTCTTGAGGTCATGCCACAGCATCTCAATCGGGTTGAGGTCAGGACTCTGACCGGGCCACTCCAGAAGCCATGTTTTCTTCTGTTGATGCAATTCTGTTGATATTATACCTCCGTGTTTTGGGTCGTTGTCCTGTTGCATCACCCAACTTCCGTTGAGCTTCAATTGGCAGACAGATAGCCTAACATTCTTCTGCAAAATGTCTTTATAAACTTGGGAATACATTTTTCCCTCAATGATAGCAAACTGTCCAGGCCCTGATGCAGCAAAGCAACGCCAAACCATGATGCTCCCTCCACCATACTTTACAGTTGGGATGAGGTTTTGATGTTGGTGTGCTGTGCCTTTTTTTCTCCACACATAGTGTTGTGTTCCTTCCAAACAACTCAACCATAGTTTCATCTGTCCACAGAATACTTTGCCAGTAGCGCTGTAGAACATCCAGGTGCACTTTCCCAAACTTCAGACGTGCAGCAAAGTTCTTTTGACAGCAGTGGCTTCTTCCGTGGTGTCCTCTCATGAACACCATTCTTGTTTAGTGTTTTACGTATCGTAGACTAGTCAACAGAGATGTTAGCATGTTATAGAGATTTCTGTAAATCTTTAGCTGACACTCTAAGATTTTTCTTAACCTCATTGAGCATTCTGCGCTGTGCTCTTGCAGTCATCTTTGCAGGACGGCCACTCCTAGGGAGAGTAGCAACATTACTGAACTTTCTCTATTTATAGACAACTTGTCTTACCGTGGACTGATGAACATCAAGGCTTTTAGAGATACTTATGTAACCCTTTCCAGCTTAATGCAACCTCTAGTGACTCCCCATCCCGCATGCGGGAGCGCAATCATCGCCTGACACTAATTAGCATAATTCAACAGACATAAATATTCCTAGAAAATATTCCTATTCATGAAAATGACCAATTAAATATATTGAGACACAGCTTAGCCTTTTGTTAATCACCCTGTCATCTCAGATTTTCAAAATATGCTTTACAGCCAAAGCTAGACAAGCATTTGTGTAAGTTTATCGATAGCCTAGCATAGCATTTTGTCCAGCTAGCAGCAGGTAACTTGGTCACGGAAATCAGAAAAGCAATCAAATTAAATCGTTTACCTTTGATGAGCTTCGGATGTTTTCACTCACGAGACTTCCAGTTAGATAGCAAATGTTCCTTTTTTTCCAAAAGGATTATTTTTGTAGGCGAAATAGCTCCGTTTGTTCTTCACGTTTGGCTGAGAAATCGCCCGGAAATTGCAGTCACAAAAACGGCTAAAAATATTCCAAATTAGCTCCATAACATCGACAAAAGCATGGCAAACCTTGTTTATAATCAATCCTCAAGGTGTTTTTCAAATATCTATTCGATAATATATCCATCGGGACAATTCGTTTTTCAGTAAGACCGATTGGAGTAATGGCTACCTCAGTATTTTACGCGAGAGTACCTATGGGAGCCATCAGGTGACCACTTGCGCAATGTAGCCGCTAACGGGTTTTCTTCAACATAAATGCGTAAAACTACGTCACAATGCTGTAGACACCTTCGGGAATACGGAGGAAGAGTAATCTGGTTGATAGCCCATTCACTGCTCAATAGGGACGCATTGGAACGCAGCGCTTTCAAAACATGAGGCACTTCCGGATTGGATTTTTCTCAGGCTTTTGCCTGCAATATCAGTTCTGTTATACTCACAGACAATATTTTTACAGTTTTGGAAACTTTAGAGTGTTTTCTATCCTAAGCTGTCCATTCTATGCATATTCTAGCATCTTGTCCTGACAAAATATCCCGTTTACTACGGGAACGTTTTTTTTCTCCAAAAATGAAAATACTGCCCCCTAGTCACAACAGGTTTAATGCAAGTCAACAATTCTTAATCTTAGGTCGTCAGAGATCTCTTTTGTTTTGAAGCATGGTTCACATCGGGCAATGCTTCTTGTGAATAGCAAACTCAAATTTTGTGAGTGTTTTTTATAGGGCAAGGCAGCTCTAACCAACATCTCCAATCTCATCTCATTGATTGGACTCGAGGTTAGCTGACTCCTGACTCCAATTAGCTTTTGGAGAAGTCATTAGCCTAGTGGTTCACATACTTTTTCCAACCAACACTGTGAATGTTGAAATGATGTATTCAATATAGGCAAGAAAAATACAATAATTTGTGTGTTATTAGTTTAAGCACACTATGTTTGCCTATTGTTGTGACTTTGATGAAGATCGATCAAATTTGATGACCAATTTATGCAGGTAATTTCAAAGGGTTCACATAATTTTTCTTGCCACTGTACATAACAATTGTAAAAAATAAAATAAAAAATTAACAAAACATAATATAGTATGGCGCTGATTTATCAATGAAAACATGCATGTACAGTGCATTCGGAGAGTATTCAAACACCTTGAATTTTTCCACATTGTTACATTACAGCCTTACTCTAAAATTGATTTTTTTTTAATAATCCTCATCAATCTACACAAAGTACCCCATTATGACAAAGTGAAAACAGGTTTTTAGAAATTTAGGCAAATGTATTACAATAAAAAAACTGATATACCTTATTTACATAAGTATTCATACCCTTTTCTATGAGACTCGAAATTGCATCCTGTTTCCATTGATCATCCTTGAGATGTTTTTACAACTTGATTGAAGTCCACCTGTTATTGATAGGACATAATTTGGAAAGGTCTATATTCGGTCCCAGAGTTGACAGTGCATGTCAGAGCAAAAACCAAGCCACGAGGTAGAAGGAATTGTCCGTAGAGCTCCGAGACAGGATTGTGTTGAGGCACAGATCTGGGAAAGTGTGGCACATTTTTTTGCAGCATTGAAGGTCCCCAGGAACACAGTGGCCTCCATCATTCCATAAATGTCATGTATTGTCATGTTGTGTGTTTCTGTCCTTTCCCTTCACCCTGTCTCCCTCTGCTGGTCGTTGTTAGGTTACCTTTTCTCCCCCTCTTTCCCCCAGCTGTGCCTTGTCTCCTCCTAACTACCCATTCACCCCGTTTCCCACCTGTTCCCTTTTTCCCTCTGATTAGGTCCCTATATCTCTCTCTGTTTTTGTTCCTGTCCTTGTCGGATTCTTGTTTGTTGTGTTTCATGCCTGAGCCAGACTATCGTCATGTTTGCTGTAACCTTGTCCTGTCCTGTCGGAATCTGCCGGTCTATCTGAGCCTACCTATGTTTGGTTATTAAAGAAGCTCTGTTTAAGTTAGTTCGCTTTTGGGTCCTCATTCACTCACCGTAACAGAAGAATCCGACCAAGAATGGACCCAGCGACTTCGGATCCTCTCCACTCAGCCGTCGGGATCCAGGGAGCGATGCTAGGCAGACACGAGCAGGAATTGTCTGCTGCTCGACATGCCGTTGAGACCCTGGCCACCCAAGTCTCCAACCTCACAGAACAGGTTCACCATCTCCGCCTCGATCCACCGGCCACTTCCAGGGCTTTCGAATCTCCGGAGCCCAGAATCAATAACCCGCCGTGTTACTCTGGGGAGCCCACTGAATGCCGCTCGTTCCTCACCCAGTGTGATATTGTGTTTTCTCTCCAGCCCAACACTTACGCCAGGAGCACTGCTCGTGTCGCCTACGTCATATCTCTCCTTACTGGACGGGCTCGTGAGTGGGGCACGGCAATCTGGGAGGCAAGGGCTGAGTGTACTAACCAGTATCAGGACTTTAAGGAGGAGATGATACGGGTTTTTGATCAATCTGTTTTTGGGGAGGAGGCTTCCAGGGCCCTGTCTTCCCTATGTCAAGGCAATCGATCCATAACAGACTACTCTATTGAGTTTCGCACTCTTGCTGCCTCCAGTGGCTGGAACGAGCCGGCTTTGCTCGCTCGTCTTCTGGAGGGTCTCCGCGCAGAGGTAAAGGATGAGATTCTCTCCCGGGAGGTTCCTTCCAGCGTGGATTCCTTGATTGAACTCGCTATTCGCATTGAGCGACGGGTTGATCTTCGTCACCGAGCTCGTGGAAAGGAGCTCGCGTTCTCCGTTGCCCCCCTCTCCGCATCACTACCATCTTCCTCTGCCGGCTCGGGAGCTGAGCCTATGCAGCTGGGAGGTATCCGCATCTCGACTAAGGAAAGGGAACGGAGAATCACCAACCGCCTCTGTCTCTATTGCGGTTCTGCTGGCCATTTTGTCACTTCATGTCCAGTAAAAGCCAGAGCTCATCAGTAAGCGGAGGGCTACTGGTGAGCGCTACTACTCCTGTCTCTCCTTCAAGATCCTGCACTACCTTGTCGGTCCATCTACGCTGGACCGGTTCGTCAGCTTCCTGCAGTGCCTTAATAGACTCTGGGGCGGAGGGCTGTTTTATGGACGAGACCTGGGCTCGGGAACATGACATTCCTCTCAGACAGTTAAGGGAGTCCACGGCCTTGTTCGCCCTGGATGGTAGTCCTCTCCCCAGGATTCAGCGTGAGACGCTACCTTTAACCCTCACTGTTTCTGGTAATCATAGCGAAACCATTTCTTTTTTGATTTTTCGTTCACCTTTTACACCTGTTGTTTTGGGCCATCCCTGGCTAGTTTGTCATAATCCTTCCATTAATTGGTCTAGTAATTCTATCCTCTCCTGGAACGTCTCTTGTCATGTGAAATGTTTAATGTCTGCTATCCCTCCTGTTTCCTCTGTCTCTTCTTCACAGGAGGAGCCTGGTGATTTGACAGGGGTGCCGGAGGAATATCACGATCTGCGCACGGTGTTCAGTCGGTCCAGGGCCACCTCTCTTCCTCCACACCGGTCGTATGATTGTAGTATTGATCTCCTTCCGGGAACCACTCCCCCCCGGGGTAGACTATACTCTCTGTCGGCTCCCGAACGTAAGGCTCTCGAGGATTATTTGTCTGTAGCTCTTGACGCCGGTACCATAGTCCCCTCCTCCTCTCCCGCCGGAGCGGGGGTTTTTTTTGTCAAGAAGAAGGACGGGTCTCTGCGCCCCTGCATAGATTATCGAGGGCTGAATGACATAACAGTTAAGAATCGTTATCCGCCTCCTCTTATGTCCTCAGCCTTCGAGATCCTGCAGGGAGCCAGGTTTTTCACTAAGTTGGACCTTCGTAACGCTTACCATCTCGTGCGCATCAGGGAGGGGGACGAGTGGAAGACGGCGTTTAACACTCCGTTAGGGCACTTTGAATACCGGGTTCTTCCTTTCGGCCTCGCTAACGCTCCAGCTGTCTTTCAGGCATTAGTCAATGATGTCCTGAGAGACATGCTGAACATCTTTGTTTTCGTTTACCTTGACGATATCCTGATTTTTTCACCGTCACTCCAGATTCATCTTCAGCACGTTCGACGTGTCCTCCAGCGCCTTTTAGAGAATTGTCTTTTTGTGAAGGCTGAGAAGTGCACTTTTCATGCCTCCTCCGTCACATTTCTCGGTTCTGTTATTTCCGCTGAAGGCATTAAGATGGATCCCGCTAAGGTCCAAGCTGTCATTGATTGGCCCGCCCCTAAGTCACGCGTCGAGCTGCAGCGCTTTCTCGGCTTCGCGAACTTCTATCGTCGTTTCATCCGTAATTTCGGTCAGGTGGCAGCTCCTCTCACAGCCCTTACTTCTGTCAAGACGTGCTTTAAGTGGTCCGTTTCCGCCCAGGGAGCTTTTGATCTCCTCAAGAATCGTTTTACATCCGCTCCTATCCTTGTTACACCTGACGTCTCTAGACAGTTCGTTGTCGAGGTTGACGCGTCAGAGGTGGGCGTGGGAGCCATTCTTTCTCAGCGCTCCCTCTCTGACGACAAGGTCCACCCATGCGCGTATTTTTCTCATCGCCTGTCCCCGTCGGAACGTAACTATGATGTGGGAAACCGCGAACTGCTCGCCATCCGGTTAGCCCTAGGCGAATGGCGACAGTGGTTGGAGGGGGCGACCGTTCCTTTTGTCGTTTGGACTGACCATAGGAACCTTGAGTACATCCGTTCTGCCAAACGACTTAATGCGCGTCAGGCGCGTTGGGCGCTGTTTTTCGCTCGTTTCGAGTTCGTGATTTCTTATCGTCCGGGCTCTAAGAACACCAAGCCTGATGCTTTATCTCGTCTCTTCAGTTCTTCAGTAGCCTCCACTGACCCCGAGGGGATTCTCCCTGAGGGGCGTGTTGTCGGGTTGACTGTCTGGGGAATTGAGAGGCAGGTAAAGCAAGCGCTCACTCACACTCCGTCGCCGCGCGCTTGTCCTAGGAACCTTCTTTTCGTTCCCGTTCCTACTCGTCTGGCCGTTCTTCAGTGGGCTCACTCTGCCAAGTTAGCCGGCCACCCTGGCGTTCGGGGTACGCTTGCTTCCATTCGCCAGCGTTTTTGGTGGCCCACCCGGGAGCATGACACGCGTCGTTTCGTGGCTGCTTGTTCGGTCTGCGCGCAGACTAAGTCCGGTAACTCCCCTCCTGCCGGCCGTCTCAGGCCGCTTCCCATTCCCTCTCGACCGTGGTCTCACATCGCCTTAGATTTTGTCACCGGACTGCCTTCGTCAGCGGGGAAGACTGTTATTCTTACGGTTGTCGATAGGTTCTCTAAGGCGGCTCATTTCATTCCCCTTGCTAAGCTTCCTTCTGCTAAAGAGACGGCACAAATCATCATCGAGAATGTTTTCAGAATTCATGGCCTTCCGTCAGACGTCGTTTCGGACAGAGGTCCGCAATTCACGTCTCAATTTTGGAGGGAGTTTTGCCGTTTGATTGGGGCGTCCGTCAGTCTCTCTTCCGGCTTTCACCCCCAGTCTAACGGTCAAGCAGAACGGGCCAATCAGACTATTGGTCGCATCTTACGCAGTCTTTCTTTTCGCAACCCTGCGTCTTGGTCAGAACAGCTCCCCTGGGCAGAATACGCCCACAACTCGCTTCCTTCGTCTGCGACCGGGCTATCTCCTTTTCAGAGTAGCCTCGGGTACCAGCCTCCGCTGTTCTCATCTCAGTTCGCCGAGTCCAGCGTCCCCTCCGCTCAGGCTTTTGTCCAACGTTGCGAGCGCACCTGGAAGAGGGTCAGGTCTGCACTTTGCCGTTATAGGACGCAGACTGTGAGGGCTGCTAATAAGCGTAGAACTAAGAGTCCTAGATATTGTCGCGGTCAGAGAGTTTGGCTCTCCACTCAGAACCTTCCCCTTAAGACGGCTTCTCGCAAGTTGACCCCGCGGTTCATTGGTCCGTTCCGTATTTCTCGGGTCATTAATCCTGTCGCAGTTCGACTTCTTCTTCCGCGTTACCTTCGTCGCGTCCACCCGGTCTTCCATGTCTCCTGTATTAAGCCCGTTCTTCGCGCCCCCGCTCGTCTTCCCCCCCCCCCCCCCATCCTTGTCGAGGGCGCACCCATCTACAGGGTCCGCAGGATTTTGGACATGCGTCCTCGGGGCCGTGGTCACCAGTACCTCGTTGATTGGGAGGGGTACGGTCCTGAGGAGAGGAGTTGGGTTCCCTCTCGGGACGTGCTGGACCGTGCGCTGATCGAGGATTTCCTCCGTTGCCGCCAGGTTTCCTCCTCGAGTGCGCCAGGAGGCGCTCGGTGAGTGGGGGGGTACTGTCATGTATTGTCATGTTGTGTGTTTCTGTCCTTTCCCTTCACCCTGTCTCCCTCTGCTGGTCGTTGTTAGGTTACCTTTTCTCCCCCTCTTTCCCCCAGCTGTGCCTTGTCTCCTCCTAACTACCCATTCACCCCGTTTCCCACCTGTTCCCTTTTTCCCTCTGATTAGGTCCCTATATCTCTCTCTGTTTTTGTTCCTGTCCTTGTCGGATTCTTGTTTGTTGTGTTTCATGCCTGAGCCAGACTATCGTCATGTTTGCTGTAACCTTGTCCTGTCCTGTCGGAATCTGCCGGTCTATCTGAGCCTACCTATGTTTGATTATTAAAGAAGCTCTGTTTAAGTTAGTTCGCTTTTGGGTCCTCATTCACTCACCGTAACAATAAATGGAAGAAGTTTGGAACCAGCAAGACTCTTCCTAGAACTGTCCACCCGGCCAAACTGAGCAATCGGGGGAGAAGGGCCTTGTTCAGGGAGGTGACCAAGAACGTGTCAGTCACTCTGACAGAGCTCCAGAGTTCCTCTGTGGAGATGGGAGAACCTTCCAGAAGGACATCCATCTCTGCAGCACTCCACCATTCAGGCATTTACAGTAGAGTGGTGTAGTGTCTTTGGCTATGCCAGATTAAGTGATATGACATGCTATTCTATAAAATCATTTCTCTGTAATTAATATTACTTGATTAAGCTAATCAGGTAAATAATTAACTAGAAAGTCGGGGCACCACGAAAGAATGTTTATAGAGCTGTAATCTTCCAAATAAACGCTTAAAGACATGATAATCCTTTACATCAATAGCAGTCAATATTTAATCCTCACCTTATTTAGTCTCATCTGAAAGTTGTAAATGCTTGGTTATCTTCACGAACCCTGGCTAACAAGTTGAATCAGCAATACAACATTTGGTTTAATTATTTATTTACTAAATACCTAACATCACACATAATTACATATACACAGAATGGATCATACATTGATTAAAAATTATGTCATATAGAAAACATCCCTGGTGAACGGAGCCAGCATGACGGCTGGTTACACAAAGGAAAGGGGGTTGGGTTTGAGTGAAAGAGTGGTTAGACTAAGTAACATAGGGAGAAGCTACGCTATCGTAAATACAGTATCTTATGCATTCTAAATTACCACCTATTTGAAAAAGTAGAATGCAATAAATATTTACTCTGAGCTGCGCGTCGGTAGATTGGTCGTCGATGGAAGGCCGGTTTGTCCTTTATGGATCTCTCAAGAATGTCTAGTGGTGAACTGGAGCGTGGTAGAATGGATAATCTGTCCGTCCTCTCCTAGCCCACGTTTAGCGACTGCTGCTAACTCAGCCTCTAGGAGGTATCACTTCTGGAGTGAATAAGAGTTCAAAGTTCACACCAAGTTGCTATGCTATAGTCTGGCTGGTATAGTCGAAATTCATCCTTGAATCATCCTTGAAGGTCGTCACCTTCACATTGAAATTCGATGCTAATTTCGTTAGGTTCTCTAAGGTTGGCTTAGTTCTGTAGGTGGTCTTTGTCCTTTCAACGTGGGGACCTCAAGTCCACACGTCCTTGGAACAGCTTATTATCTGAGCCCCTTTAACGTAGGACTGTCGCCCTAACGTCCTCGGAACAGAAAGTTACATTTTCGTCAAGGGCTTTATACAGGAGGGGAGAGAAGGGCGTGTTTCATAGTTTATAACCAATGTCTGTTCACATGGGCAGGGCCACTGAGTTGAGCATAGTTTACTCTATGACAAACCGTTCTCTCATTAAGAGGCCAAATTACATTTAATATTTTCACAAATTGTTTCATATTTAAACATTTAAATTGCACAACAATTCCATGTGAATCTGATAACTATAATGTGTAGACTTTCCAAGATACAGTTTATGTTGTCCTATCATCAGTAATAATGTCTCAGACGCCAACTGATCTGGAATCATATTCATTTAGTACCAATGCATGTTTTCAGCTGGTTGGATTACCGAAATATGGTTCCTTTCCCCCCACCTTTTGATGTTCCCAGACCCTCTATGTTTAACAAAGACTTTTCAAGAGTCCTTCTGTAGAGTCAAGAGAGAGGAAAGGGAGAAAGGTATTTATGGGGGGTGTCATAAACCTCACCCACAGGCCAACGTCATGACAGTGGCCAGACGGAAACCACTCCACAGTACAAGGAGTTTGCCAAAAGGCACCTAAAGGACTCTCCGATTATGAGAAACAAAATGTTCTGGTCTGATGAAACCAAGATTTAACTCTTTGGCCGGAATGCCAAGCTTCACATCTGGAGGATACCTGGCACCATCCCTATGGTAAAGCATGGTGGTGGCAGCATCATAATGTGGGGATGTTTTTCAGCTGCAGGGACTGGGAGACTAGTCAGGATCAAGGGAAAGATGAACGGAGCAAAATACAGAGAGATCCTTGATGAAAACCTGCTCCAGAGCATTCACGACTGCAGAATGGGGGCGAAGGTTGATCTTCCATCAGAACAATAACCCTAAGCACACAGCCAATACAACGCAGGACTGGCTTTGGGACACGTCTCTGAATGTCCTCGAGTGGCCCAGCCAGAGCCCGGAATTAAAACTGATCAAACAGCTCTGGATAGACCTGACAATAGCTGTGCAGAAATGCTCCCCATCCAACCTGACAGAGCTTGAGAGGATCTGCAGAGAAGAATGGGCGAAACTCCCCAAATAAAGGTGTGCAAAGTTTGTAGCGTCATACCCAAGAAGACTCTAGGCTGTAATCGCTGCCAAAGGTGCTTCAACAAAGTACTGAGTAAAGGGTCTGAATACTTATGCAATTGTTAAATTTCTGTTTTTTATTTTTCATACATTTGCAACAACTTTAATAACGTGTTAACCTCTTGAGATGGGAAAACATGTTCTTTCTGAAGTTGAATGTGTGCTCTTTATGACAGAATGTTAACATTAGGTCAAATATAAAGTCATTTTTGATCAAGTAACACTCCCCAAAAAGCACCAAATTGGTGGAACGACCCAATTTCAAAAAGTTAACCTGAGTTAACTGATTAACACTGACAGCCCTAAATTGTTTACATCACTCTTACTGAGCATTTCTCCTTTGCCAAGATAATCCATCCACCTGACAGGTGTGGCATATCAATAAGCTGATTAAACATCATGATCATTACACAGGTGCACCTTGTACTGTGGACAATAAAAGGAAACTTTAAAATTAGCAGTTTTTTCACACAACACAATGCCACAGATGTCTCAAGTTTTGAGGGAGTGTGCAATTGGCATGCTGACTGCAGGAATGTCCACCAGAGGTGTTTGCAGAGAACTGAATATCTCTACCATAAGCCACATCCAATGTTGTTTTAGAGAATTTGGCAGAGCTTCCAACTGACCATGTGTAACCACGTCAGTCCAAGACCTCCACATCCAGCTTCTTCCCCTGAGGGATCATCTGAGACCAGCCACCCGGACAGCTGATGAAACTGTGGGTTTGCACAACCAAAGAATTTCTGAACAAGCTGTCAGAAAACGTCTCAGGGAAGCTCATTTGCGTGCTCATCGGCCTCACCAGGGTACTGACCTGACTGCAGTTCGGGGTCGTAACCGACTTCAGTGGGAAAATGCTCACTGTCGAATGCCACTGGCATGCTGGAGAAGTGTGCTCTTCATGGATGAATCCCAGATTCAACTGTACCGGGCAGATGGCAGACAGCATGTTTGGTGTTGTGTGGGTGAGCGGTTTGCTGATGTCAATGTTATGAATCGGGGTGCCCCATGGTGCTACGGACAGGACAACGAACACAATTGCATTTAATTGATGGAAATTTGAATGCACAGAGATACCGTGACAAGATCCTGATGCCCATTGTTGTGCCATTCATCCGCTGTCATCACCCCATGTTTTAGCATGATGATGCACGGCCCCATGTCACAAGGATCTGTACACAATCTCTGGAAACTGAAAATGGCCCAGTTCTTGTATTGCATACGCACCAGACATGTCACCATTTGAGCATGTTGAGATGCTCTGCATCGATGTGTTCAGTTCGTGCCAATATCCAGCAACTTCGCACAGCCATTGAAGAGGAGTGGGACAACTTTCCACAATCAACAGCCTGACCAACTCTATGCAAAGGAGATTTGTCGCACTGCATGAGGCAAATGGTGGTCACACCAGATACTGACAGGTTTTCTGATCCACGCCCCTACTTTTTTTTTTATTTTTACGTATCTTTGACTAACAGATGTGTATTCCCCAGATGTGTATTCCCAGTCATGTGAAATCCATAGATTGGGGCCTAATGAATTTATTTCAACAGACTGCTTTCCTTATATGAACTGTAACTGTCTTTGAAGTAACATCTAAAGAAGAGTGTAAGATTACACAACTCCACAAAACCAGCCCGGTAATATAAGAATGAAAGAGAGTGTTGAAACTCATCCACATGAGGCACAGGCAATGTCCATATTTTGTTACATCTAAAGGTAAACGTCTGCTCACTTTCCACTGCTGCGAATAGACAAACACTTGACCAACATGGTCTTGTGGTTTATTTATATTGGGGAGATGTGGGTGTTAAAGTTGTCTGCATAACAAGGGTGAGTTTCCATCACTTTGGGAGCAGAAATACTGAGAAATACTGAGAATTTCCTTTGTGAACTCCATAACTAGTTTAATATGGGACTTAACATGTTCACAATCACAAACATATAACTTAGTTTTGTCAAGCATCAATAGTTTGCTATGTTGGCCTCGGCACACAGCTGTGATAGACAAGGGGAATCGGATCTGTTTTCTTTGAACTATGGTTTACAGTATCCAGAAAATTCAGAAGCATGTAGCAGCTTTTGGCCTCAGAATTCAACCTGAGCTCTGTGAGGAATGAAGCCCTGGGGATGGGGATGAGAGCCAACATCGTAGAGAGGTACAAAATAGGGGAGGGGCTCCAAATGCTTCAATGGTGTGGGAGACTTTTTTCCTCCCTTTTTCTGCTTCTGCCTCCCGTTTTCTATCTCAATCAAAGTTACATTCCATGTCAGAAAGGAGTCAATCCTCTACCTCAAATCAATTCAAACCACATGGAATGTTATCAGAAAGCAATTTTTAGGCTCGCTGCTTGTCTGCCTGTCACAAAACATCCCAGTCATCACCTTTCTGGGTTCAGTGTTGGTTTGACAGCATCTTGACTAATGTCCCTAGATGTTAAAGGTGACAGGCAAAGGTTTTCCTGTTTTTGAAAACCTTTCTATAGAAAGATCACAAGCACTGATTTGAGAACATATATTTCATATGGGGAAAGTCCAACGTGCCGTGGGGGAATATGCCTAGCCACCATGAAGACAACATGATAGCATGCCTGGGTTACTGAACAGTGCACTCAAGGCCCCCCAAGGTTTAATGACCAGGAGGCTTGAGACGAAAGTCAAGGAATTCAAGCTCACCCTTTGGGTGTTGGGGTCCACTCCCTGATTTCTTAGTCCTGGAACTTAAAGGGTTTCCCCCCCAACTCTTATGTACAGTTGAAGTCGGAGGTTTACATACACTTTGGTTAGAGTCATTAAAACTTGTTTTTCAACCACACTACAAATTTCTTGTTAACAAAGTATTGTTAAAGCAAGTCGGTTTGGACATTTATTTTTGCATGACACAAGTAATATTTCCAACAATTGTTTACAGAATATTTCACTGTTTCACAATTCCAGTGGGTCAGACGTTTACATACACTAAGTTGACTGTGCCTTTAAACAGCTTGGAAAATTCCAGAATATTATGTAATGGCTTTAGAAGCTTCTGATAGGCTAATTGACATAATTTGAGTCAATTGATCGGGCGGCGTTCGGCGTCACCGGTCTTCTGGCCATCATCGATCCGCTTTTCATTTTCCATTTGTTTTGTCTCGTCTTCCCACACACTTGGTTTCAATTTGCTCATTACATGTTGCGTATTTAACCCTCTGATCCCCCCATGTCCTTGTCCGGACGAGTTTTGTACCCATTAATTGTTTTTTCTGGATACCGGTGGTTTTATGTATTATACTGCTCTGTGGTAAACTCAGTTTTTGCTCTCCTGCGCCTGACTTCCCTGCCGCCAGTACGCACCCCATACAATGTATTTCAAGGCCTACATTCAAATTCAGTTCTTCTTTGCTTGACATGAGAAAATCAAGACCTCAAAAAAAAACTGTAGTCCTCCACAAGTCTGGTTCATCCTTGGGAGCAATTGCCAAACGCCTGAAGGTACCACGCGCATCTGTACAAACAATAGTAAGCAAGTATAAACACCATGGGACCACGCAGCCGTCATACCGCTCAGGAAGGAGACGAGTTCTGTCTCCTAGAGATAAACGTACTTTGGTGGGAAAAGTGCAAATCAATCCCAGAACAGCAAAGGACCTTGCGAAGATGCTGGAGGAAACAGGTACAAAAGTATCTATATCCACAGTAAAATGAGTAATATATCAACATAACCTGAAAGGCCGCTCAGCAAGGAAGAAGCCACTGCTCCAAAACCGCCATAAAAAAAGCCAGACTACGGTTTGCAAGTGCACATGGGGAAAAAGATCGTACTTTTTGGAGAAATGTCCTTTGGTCTGATGAAACAAAAATAGAAATGTTTGCCAAAATGACCATCGTTGTGTTTGGAGGAAAAAGGGGGAGGCTTGCAAGCCGAAGAACACCATCCCAACTGTGAAGCATGGGGGTGGCATCATGTTGTGGGGTGCTTTACAACAGGAGGGACTGGTGCACTTCACAAAATAGATGGCATCTTGAGGCAGGAAAATGATGTGGATGTATTGAAGCAACATCTCAAGACATCAGTCAGGAAGTTAAAGCTTGGTCGCAAATGGGTCATCCAAATGGACAATGAAAATGGCTTAAGGAAAATAAAGTCAAGGTATTGGAGTGGCCATCACAAAGCCCTGACCTCAATCCTATAGAACATTTGTGGGCAGAACTGAAAAAGCATGTGCGAGCAAGGAGGCCTACAAACCTGACTCAATTACACCAGCTCTGTCAGGTGGAATGGGCCAAAATTCACCCAATTTATTGTGGGAAGCTTGTGGAAGGCTACCCAAAACGTTTGACCCAAGTTAAACAATTTAAAGGCAATGCTACCAAATACTAATTGAGTATATGTAAACTTCTGGCCCACTGGCTGAAATAAAAGCTTAAATAAATCATTCTCTACTATTATTCTGTCAATTAATATGTTTAAATTTAAGTGGTGATCCTAACTGACCTAGGACAGGGAATTTTTACTAGGATTAAATGTCAGGAATGGTGACAAACAGAGTTTAAATGTATTTGGCTAAGGTGCATGTAAAGTCCATGAAACGGCAGGAATGTACATTTTGTTTTATTGCATTTAACGCAAGCTCTCCCTCTCAGTCAAATTTATTTATAGTCAGCTGATGCCACAAAGTGCTGTACAGAAACTCCTAAAAGCCTAAAACCGTGTAGAAGCACGGTGGCTAGGAAATACTCCCTAGAAAGACCGGAACCTAGGAAGAAACCTAGAGAGGAACCAGGCTGAGGGGTGGCCAGTCCTCTTCTGGCTGTCCAAGGTGGAGATTATAACAGAACATGGCCAAGATGTTCAAATGTTCATAGATGAGCAGCAGGGTCAAATAATAAAAATCACAGTGGTTGTTGAGGGTGCAACAGGTCAGCACCTCAAGAGTAAATGTCAGTTGGCTTTTCATAGCAATTCATTCAGAGTATCTCTTCCGTTCCATCTGTCTCTAGAGAGTTGAAAACAGCAGGTCTGGGACAAGGTAGCACATCCGGTGAACAGGTCAGGGTTCCATAGCCACAGGCAGAACAGTTGAAACTGGAGCAGCACGACTGGGGACAGCAAGGAGTCATCAGGCCAGGTAGTCCTGAGGCATGGTCCTAGGGCTCAGGTCCTGAGAGAGAAAGAGAGAATATTTAAATTCACAGGACACCAGATTAGACAGGAGAAATACTCCAGATATAACAGACTGACCCTAGCCCCCCGACACAAACTATTGCAGCATAAATACTGGAGGCTGAGACAGGAGGGGTCGGGAGACACTGTGGCCCCATCCGACAATACAGGGCCAAACAGGCAGGATATAACCCCACCCACTTTGCCAACGCACAGATTGATATCGTCAACCACCAATTTACTATCCTGAGACAAGGCCGAGTATAACCCACGAAGATCTCCCCCACGGCGCGAGGGGGGGGGGGGGGGGGGGGGGGGGGGGGGATCACGTCAGTGACTCAACCCACTCAAGTGACGCACCCCTCCTATGGACGGCATGGAAGGGCACCAGTAAGCCAGTGACTCAGCCCCCGTAATAGGATTTGAGGCAGAGAATCCCAGTGGAGAGAGGGGAACTGGCCAGGTAGAGACAGCAAGGTAGGTTCGTTGCTCCAGTGCCTTTCCATTCACCTTCACACTCCTGGGCCAGACTACACTCAAAGGACCTACTGGAGAGATGAGTCTTCAATAAAGACTTAAAGATCGAGACCAAGTCGACGTCTCTCACATGTATAGGCAGACCATTCCATAAAAACGGAGAAAGCCCTGCCTCCAGCTGTTTGCTTAGAAATTCTAGGGACAGTAAGGAGGCCTGCGTCTTGGGACCGTAGCGTACGTGTAGGTATGTACGGCAGAACCAAGTCGGAAAGATAGGTAGGAGCAAGCCCATGTAATGCCTTGTAGGTTAGCAGTAAAGCCTTGAAATCAGCCCTAGCCTGAACAGGAAGCCAGTGTAGGCTAGCACTGGAGTAAAATACATCACATTGTTGGGTTCTATTCAAGATTCTAGCAGACGTGTTTAGCATTAACTGAAGTTTATTTAGTGCTTTATCTGGGTAGCCTAGAAGTGACAAATGCATGGATACATTTTTCTACATCATTTTCTTCAGATTTATTTGAGACAACTGTACAACCATCAAGATTAATTGTCAAATTCAACAGAAAATCTTTGTTTCTTGGGACCTAGAACAAACATCTCTGTTTTTTCGTTGTTTAAAAGTAGAACATTTGCCTCCATCCACTTCCTTAGGTCTGAAACAGGCTTCCAGGGAGGGCAATTTTGGGGCTTCACCATGTTTCATCGAAATGTACAGCTGTGTGTCGTCTGCATAGCAGTGAAAGTTAACATTACATTTCTGAATGACATCACCAAGAGGTAAAATACTGTATATAGTGAAAACAATTGTAGTCCTAAAACGGAGCCTTGAGGAACACCAAAATTTACAGTTGATTTGTCAGAGGACAAACCATTCACAGAGACAAACTGATATCTTTCCAACAGATAAGATCTAAACCAGGCCGGAAGTTGTCCGTATAGACCAATTTGGGTTTCCAATCTCTTCAAAAGAATGTGATCGATGGTATCAAAAGCAGCACTAAGGTCTAGGAGCACGAGGAATGCAGAACCTCGGACTGACGTAATTAAAAAGGTTATTTACCACCTTCACAAGTGCCATCTCAGTGGTATGATGGGGTCTAAAACAGGGCGAACCGTTTCATATACATTGTTTGCCTTCAGGAAGGCAGTGAGTTGCTGCGCAACAGCTTTTTCAAAACAAAACTAATTTAAAGAGCTCTCCATGGCAGTTATATAGACTGCTCAAAAAAATAAAGGGAACACTAAAATAACACATCCTAGATCTGAATTAATTAAATATTCTTATTAAATACTTTTTTCTTTACATAGTTGAATGTGCTGACAACAAAATCACACAAAAATGATCAATGGAAATCTAATTTATCAACCATGGAGGTCTGGATTTTGAGTCACACAAAATTAAAGTGTAAAATCACACTACAGGCGGATCCAACTTTGATGTAATGTCCTTAAAACAAGTCAAAATGAGGCTCAGTAGTGTGTGTGGCCTCCACGTGCCTGTATGACCTCCCTACATAGCCTGGGCATGCTCCTGATGAGGTGGCTGATGATCTCCTGAGGGATCTCCTCCCAGAACTGGACTAAAGCATCCGCCAACTCCTGGACAGTCTGTGGTGCAACGTGGTGTTGGTGGATGGAGCGAGACGTGATGTCCCAGATGTGCTCAATTGGATTCAGGTCTGGGGAACGGGTGGGCCAGTCAATAGCATCACTCCAGCCACATGAGGTCTAGCATTGTCTTGCATTAGGAGGAACCCAGGGCCAACCGCACCAGCATATGGTCTCACAAGGGGTCTGAGGATCTCACCTCGGTACCTAATGGCAGTCAGGCTACCTCTGGCGAGCACATGGAGGTAAAAGAAATGAAAAGAAATGCCACCCCACACCATGACTGACCCACTGCCAAACCGGTCATGCTGGAGGATGTTGCAGGCAGCAGAACGTTCTCCACGGCGTTTCCAGACTCTGTCACATGTGCTCAGTGTGAACCTGCTTTCATCTGTGAAGAGCACAGGGCGCCAGTGGCGCAGTGTTGGGCTGTAAGCACAACCCCCACCTGTGGACGTCGGGCCCTCATACCATCCTCATGGAGTCTGTTTCTGACCGTTTGAGCAGACACATGCACATTTGTGGCCTGCTGGAGGTAATTTTACAGGGCTCTGGCAGTGCTCCTCCTGCTCCTCCTTGCACAAATGCGGAGGTAGCGGTCCTGCTGCTGGGTTGTTGCCCTCCTACGGCCTCCTCCACGTCTCCTGATGTACTGGCCTGTCTCCTGGTAGCACCTCCATGCTCTGGACACTACGCTGACAGACACAGCAAACCTTCTTGCCACAGCTCGCATTGATGTGCCATCCTGGATGAGCTGCACTACCTGAGCCACTTGTGCTACCACTAGAGTGAAAGCACCGCCAGCATTCAAAAGTGACCAAAACATCAGCCAGGAAGCATAGGAACTGAGAAGTGGTCTGTGGTCACCACCTGCAGAACCACTCCTTTATTGGGGATGTCTTGCTAATTGCCTATAATTTCCACCTGTTGTCTATTCCATTTGCACAACAGCATGTGACATTTATTGTCAATCAGTGTTGCTTCCTAAGTGGACAGTTTGATTTCACAGAAGTGTGATTGACTTGGAGTTACATTGTGTTGTTTAAGTGTTCCCTTTATTTTTTTGAGCAGTGTACATGCGGAACTGGGGCCAAATTGTAGATAGTGATCCAACTGACAGAGTTCTTGTAATGGAGACAAGAGTGGGGGGGACCCACCAACTCACTCCAAACATGTTACATGTGACAATATTTCAACTTTTGCATTGATTCATTTTCATCCGTGTACTATAGGAGACATCTATAGCAGGCAGTAGTAGTTTTCTATGAAAAATAACACAGTGGAAGTTAGTTTAACACATTTATCTGTGTCGCCCAAAATAATATTTTCTGTCCCGCTGCGTTACAGAATTACCCCTCTGCATGGAACAGATCTCAAACACATGGTCCAGAAAAAAAATAAACCACAATGGGCAAGATTGTCTGAGGCTTCAGTGGAGTTGAATGTACTGTTCCACTGGGCACAGACGTAATTCAACGTCTATTCCACGTTGTTTCAATGTCATTTCATTGAAATGACATGGAAACAATGTCGATTCAACCGTGTGCGCCCAGTGAGGTATGTTCAAGGGTCACTGTAACCTGCATGCCTTTAGATGTGCCTTTCAGTTATTTCGCATGAATAGGTTCTGTGAAATGCTATATAGAATTGATTTGTGTGGTCCAATTGGTTGTGGGTTCAATTGTGAGTTAAATTCTAGCTGGGTTCACATAATAAAAAACAAAATGCACTCATTGTAAGGAACTCAAACCCATAGCCCTCCAGATTCTTCTTTAAAACACAGGTTCTTCTTTAAATGTGTAGAGTAAGATAGATAATGTTCTCTCTGAGATGTGCGATTTGTTAATGTTTGTACTGATGTTTTGGTCTTGGTGAAATGCATGCAGTATGGAAATCGCTCACGCTGTTATGACATACAAAACTGAAAAAATATTTATATAATGTTAAACAGTGCCACACGCCTGGCAAATGTTGTTCAAATATGGTTGCTCGCACAGTTTTGATTAAATACACTTAAGATATTCCTTTTGAATTGATTAGTTCAACTATAGGTATTGTTTTTAAAATACAGCCTAATTCATTTCAGTCTTAGCACAGCCTCCTTCCCACTCTGCATATTTTCCCCTCACATATGTAGCTTATGGCAAGTTAACAGCAACATTCTTAAACGGACAATGCACTGTATTTAAAGACTCACTCCATCTGTGTAACGGCTTTCGTCGTCGGATGAGGAAGAGTAGTCGGACCAAAGCGCAGCGTGGTAAGTGTTCATGTTTGTTTGTTTATTTATTTATTTATTTATTAAACTGAACACTGATACATAACAAGATAATAAATTAAACCGAAACAGGTGCAAACACTAAACAGAAAATACCTACCCACAAAACCCATGTGGGGAAAAAGCTACCCAAGTATGGTTCCCAATCAGAGACAACGATAGACAGCTGTACCTAATTGAGAACCATACCAGGCCAAACACATAGATAAGAAAACATAGAAAAACAACATAGAATGCCCACCCCAAATCACACCCTGACCAAACTAAAATAGAGACATAAAAAGCTCTCTACGGTCAGGGCGTGACAATCTGTTTTTTAACTTTTCTTGTTGAAATCATTTCACACAGTTGTTGAAAATGAACGAAGTACAATGAGTTAATCATGAAGTTTGTTTTATTATAGAGCTTTATTTAGACCATGCAGCTTGGTTAAAAACATTCATTCAGTGTTTGGTTATCAAAAATAGTAAGATCTCGCTTACTTTTACAACAGTAAAATTCTGTTTTTATAAAACGTACCTGTTTAACACACCATTCCTTTAATGGCAACGGGACATTGATTATCATCAAGTGGATTGTACGAGTGTGGGATCAATATGAGCCAAAAGAGTACAGATGTATTCTGCCCTACAAAGGCAAAACACATTAACTATGGAAACAGTGAAACTGAGAAAACTGGCTTTAAAGTTTTTGGGATAACCAGCCAAATATGTTGTAGGTAGATAAGTGACAATGCAGTGATGTATAATTTTATTATGAAGTAATTTTTATGCATATCAACCATGACCACTGATTTTACCTATGCAGATACTACACTCTGCCTTTGTATGACTTTAAACAACTATATGGGTAATGCAAAGGCAAAGTGCAGCATCTACAATCTAAATGTTTTCATCCAACTTTCTTGTTTTTATGTTTGATGGAAACAGTTTGATAGTTCTACAGTTCGATAATTCTAACTACATTCCAACTGATTTTAATGGTGTTATTTAGTTATGTTTTCATCTTTTGAATGTTGTATCGTAGCAACCCTCAAGCATTTTTTCACCATAAGGTTAGGACTACTTCACCACGCAGAATGTTTATACTTAAAACATGTTTGGACTTGGTGCAGTATATACAATCTAAATGTGTTTATCCAACTTTCTTGTTGTTTTTCCTGTTTGACGCTGTATGGTAATATGTTTGACTTAAGGTCCATAGGTTAAATCAGTGGTCATGGTTGATATGCGTAAAAAAAAATACTTCACTTATCTACCCCACAACATACTTGTTTACAACTTTAAAGCCATTTTTCTCAGTTTCACTGTTTTTGTAGTTACTGCTCTTTGCCTTTGTATGGCCGAGCGGGTAACTGTTGTCAAGACACGGTGGTGCCAGCTCCTTCCACTTCTCTCTATTGCCAACGATTTTCCGGAACTCAAATATTATTTTCAGATCACCAGGTTTTCCCTTGGTTTTACTTGGATTCTGCAGTTAATGCAAAATTTCACACACCACTTTCTCTGAAACGGAACATAATTGAACCAGAAAACTTTGTCACAAGATAAAACAGATACTACAAATCCTGATTTCAGTCTTAACTCAATTTTGATCAAAAGTGTAGTTACTGTGTTTTGCCTTTGTAAGGCAGTATTGGTTTGTATTGGGTAAAGTTTGTGCTGACAAGCAGTCCTTTTATTGAAAAGAAGAGGTAAAATAGTCTGCAACATTGGCGCTACCAGAAGCAAACTACTGTATCACTCTTAACCTAGATTTTTTTTAGCTCTCCATCCAACTCTATTGCTGTCCTTGTCAAGCCAAACGCACAGAATGACAAGGAGTTGGCATGATAGCAAAAACAGACTGGCACTCAGGCTATCCTACATTTGCTAGTTTCTCACTAGTAAGGCTAGTGGAGCTTGCCACTAAGTCACCTAACATCAACGTAACACGTGCTATTTTCTGCAAATATTTGCTTGAAGCCTGCAACATAATGCATTATGTCTTTACAGCTGCCTAAATAAATGTTGAGTAATTTTGGCATATCATGAATATAAAATGTGAATTGCCATTCATTAGCATACATAATGTATAACTATGCCACCATTATTCCATTTGTGGGTTTTTGTCTGCTCTCAAACCTACAGTAAAAACCAATTCAAACCAATTACACAATGGAGAGAAAATACATGGAAAGTATATCCTTAGCCCTTATAAAAACTACTGCTTATTAAGACATTTGGGCAGTCCAAACAAGCTTAATTGCAGTTTCACAGTCAGGTATATCCTAATTATATTATACCCCACAAATATCTGACTTTACATGTAGATAGTGTTGACATATACAGTAAATACATGTAAACATAATGTAGTCTACAAATATTGTATAATATTGTAGCACACGATGAGTGTATAAGGTGGTACAGGTGTTGAAAGGGAGGTAGGTGGGCTACTTCCAGGCAGCACTAGAGGATAAGTGATTGTGTGTCCCGTGGTGTGTGAGTGTGCACGTGTGAGTGTATGTAAACGTATGTCTTCAGATCTTCAGGTATCACAGCACAGTGCCCAGCAGTACAGTGGAATGTTTTGTGTGTGTGTGTGTGTGTGTGTGTGTCAGTATGTTTAAGATTTCTTCTGGCAGTGGCATCCCAGTTTCCAGCAGTAGCAGATGGAATTGAAGAAGCGACAGTGACAGGAGGCACAGGGATCACAGCAGCGAGAGTGGGGAATACAGCTCTCCATCACCTTGGAACAATGAGGGGTTGGGGGGGCAGGCTTCACCTTGGGATTTTATAGCACACACACACACACACACACACACACACACACACACACACACACACACACACACACACACACACACACACACACACACACACACACACACACACACACACACACACAAAAGGGAAAAGTGATTAACTGACAAGCCCTTACCCTCTGACTGTTTCAAGATGTATGACCAAACTGAGCACTCATGCAACTGCGTTCGAAATGGCATCCTATTCCCTACATAGAAATAGGGTGCCCTATGGATCCTGGTCAAAAGTCAGTGCACTATATACAGAATATAGTTCCATTTGGGATACAGACATGCAATCATTATGCCAACACATTATAGCCAAGACTATCTTGGACTGTCAACCACTCAGAACTAAGTACACTCTATTTCCCCAGCAGCCTCGCTTCCAGCTGTGCAAAAGACATTTTGTTGATGTTCTGTAAGCTAGTAATCATCATGCTGTATGAGAAATAGGAATATAATTAGATATGGTTCGAAATTGTTGAGGTCTTACTACCCAATACGGGTTTGTAGACAAATCTAACACATTCATCTTGCATTGATGTCAATGGGATATTTGTGGTCTAATGTCTAGAAAGATAATAATAATAAATGCCATTTAGCAGACGAGTACACATCCCATGCCATCTGTTGTGTGGGACAGATTGGAAAGAAAACGGTGCCCATCACATAGGTTTGAGGCACATATGGATATAGAGAACAGGTTGTGTGGGAAGTGGAATCATATCGATATTACACTGTAAAGGTCTGGCCAACATTGATTTTGAAGTTAAGTACACTACATGGCTAAAGGTAAACTCAGCAAAAAAAGAAGCGTCCTCTCACTGTCAACTGTGTTTATTTCAGCAAACGTAACATGCGTAAATATTTGTATTAACATAAGATTCAACAACTGAGACATAAACAGGACAAGTTCCACAGACATGTGACTAACAGAAATTGAATAATGTGTCCCTGAACAAAGGGGAGGGGGGGTCAAAATCAAAAGTAACAGTCAGTAACTGGTATGGCCACCAGCTACATTAAGTAATGCAGTGTTTCTCCTCCTCATGGACTGCACCAGATTTGCCAGTTCTCGCTGTGAGATGTGACCCCACTCTTCCACCAAGGCACCTGCAAGTTTCCGGACGATAAACGCAAATCCGACCATCACCCCTGGTGAGACAAAACCGCAACTCGTCAGTGAAGAGCCCTTTGCCAGTCCTGTCTGGTCCAGCAACGGTGGGTTTGTGCCCATAGGTGACGTTGTTGCCGGTGATGTCTGGTGAGGACCTGCATTACAACAGGCCTACAAGCCCTCAGTCCAGCCTCTCTCAGCCTATTGCCGACAGTCTGAGCACTGATGGAGGGATTGTGCGTTCCAGGTGTAACTTGGGCAGTTGATGTTGCCATCCTGTACCTGTCCCGCAAGGTGTGATGTTCGGATGTACCAATCCTGTGCAGATGTTGTTACACGTGGTCTGCCACTGCGAGGACGATCAGCGCTCTGTCCTGTCTCCCTGTAGCGCTGTCTTAGGCGTCTCACAGTACGGACATTGCAATTTATTGCCCTGGCCACATCTGCAGTCCTCATGCCTCCTTGCAGCATGCCTAAGGCACGTTCACGCAGATGAGCAGGGAGCCTGGGCATCTTTCTTTTGGTGTTTTTCAGAGTCAGTAGAAAGGCCTCTTTAGTGTCCTAAGTTTTCAGAACTGTGACGTTTATTGTCTACTGTCTGTAAGCTGTTAGTGTCTTAACGACCGTTCCACAGGTGCGTGTTCATTAATTGTTTATGGTTAATTGAACAAGCATGTGAAACAGCGTTTATACCCTTCACAATGAAGATCTGTGAAGTTATTTGAATTTGTACTAATTATCTTTTCAAGACAGCGTACTGAAAAAGGGCTGTTTCTTTTTTTCCTGAGCTTATTAAGGACCCCTGCTCATCAAACATCTCATTCCAAAATCATGGGAATTAGTATGGAGTTGGTTCCCCCTTTGCTGCAATAACAGCCTCTACTCTTCTGGGAAGGCTTTCCACTAGATGTTGGCACATTCCTGCAGGGATTCCATCCAGCCACAAGAGCATTAGTGAGATCGGGCACTGATGTTGGGCGATTAGGCCTGTCTCGCAGTTGGTGTTCCAATTCATCCCAAAGGTGTTCGGTGGGTTTGTGGGCAGGGCTCTGTACAGGCCAGTCAAGTTTTTCCACACCAGTCTCGACAAACCATTTATGTATGGACCTCGCTTTGTGCACGGAGGCATTGTCATGCTGGATCAGGAAAGGGCTTTCCCAAAAATGTTGCCTCAAAGTTGGAAGCACCGAATCGTCTAGAAATGTCAATGTATGCTGTAGCGTTAAGATTTCGCTTCACTGGAACTAAGGGGACTATCCCAAACCATGAAAAACAGCCACAGACCATTATTCCTCCTCCACCAAACTTTACAGCTGCCACTATGCTTCATGGCAGGTAGCGTTCTCCTGGCATCCGCCAGGAGATGTGTTCTCTCTCATCACTCCAGAGAACTAATTTCCACTGCTCCAGAGTCCAATGGCGGCAAGCTTTACACCACTCCAGCCGACGCTTGGCATTGCGCATTGGTGATCTTAGGTTTGTCTGCAGCTGCTCGGCCGTGTAAATCCATTTCATGAAGCTCCCGACGTTCTTGTGCTGTCGTTGCTTCCTAAGGCAGTTTGGAACGCGGTACTGAGTGTTGCAACTGAGGACAGACAATTTTTACGCACTACACGCTTCAGCGGCCCCATTCTGTGAGCTTGTGTGGCCTACCACTTCACGGCTGAGACGTTGTTGCTCCTAGACGTTTCTACTTCACAATAATGGCACTTACAGTTGACCGGGTCAGCTGTAGTAGGGCAGAAATCTGACAATTACTTTTTGGAAAGGTGGCACCATATGATGGTGCCACATTTCAAATCCCACCTGTAACGGTTTTCTTGCGGTGAAGGAGAGGCGGACCAAAACACAGCGTGGTTTCTATTCATGGTTCTTTAATAAAGCACTTCACATGAACAGACTAACAAAAACAAGAAACGTGAAAACCTAAAACAGCCCTATCTGGTGCAAACACGGAGACAGGAACAATCACCCACAAACACACAGTGAAACCCAGGCTACCTAAGTATGATTCTCAATCAGAGACAACTAATGACACCTGCCTCTGATTGAGAACCATACTAGGCTGAAACATAGAAATACCCAAATCATAGAAAAACAAACATAGACTGCCCACCCCAACTCACGCCCTGACCATACTAAATAATGACCAAACAAAGGAAATAAAGGTCAGAACGTGACACCACCGTACCTTCTCCGCTATGCAATCTGGTTTCCGAGCTGGTCATGGGTGCACCTTAGCCACGCTCAAGGTCCTAAACGACATCATAACCGCCATCGATAAGTGACAATACTGTGCAGCTGTATTCATCGACCTGGCCAAGGCTTTCGACTCTGTCAATCACCACATTCTTATCGGCAGATTCAACAGCCTTGGTTTCTCAAATGACTGCCTCACCTGGTTCACCAACTACTAACCCACACCTACCCACCTGTCCAGCATCACTACTCTGGACGGTACTGACTTAGAATATGTGGACAACTACAAATACCTAGGTGTCTGGTTAGACTGTAAACTGCTTCCAGACTCACATTAAGCATCTCCAATCCAAAATGAAATCTAGAATCGGCTTCCTATTCCGCAACATAGCATCCTTCACTCATGCTGCCAAACATACCCTCGTAAAATTGGCTATCCTACCGATCCTTGACTTCTGCGATGTAATTTACAAAATAGCATCCAACACTCTACTCAGCAAATTGTATGCAGTCTTTCACAGTGCCATCCGTTTTGTCACCAAAGCCCCATATACTACCCACCACTGCGACCTGTATGCTCTCTATGGCTGGCCCTCGCTTCATATCCGTCGCCAAACCCACTGGCTCCAGGTCATCTATAAGCCGTTGCTAGGTAAAGTCCCGCCTTATCTCAGCTCACTGGTCACCATAGCAGCACCCACCCACAGCACTCTCTCCAGCAGGTATATTTCACTGGTCACCCCCAAAGCCAATTCCTATTTGGCCACCTTTCCTTCCAGTTCTCTGCTGCCAATGACTGGAACAAACTGCAAAAATCACTGAAGCTGGAGACTCATATCTCCCTCACTAGATTTAAGCACCAACTGTCAGAGCAGCTCACAGATCACTGCATCTGTACATAGCCAATCTGTAAATAGCCCATCCAACTACTTCCTCCCCATATTGTTATTTATTTTGCTCCTTTGCACCCCAGTACCGCTACTTGTACACTCATCTTCTGCACATCTATCACCCCAGTGTTTAATTTGCCATACTGTAATAATTTTGCCATTATGGCCTATTTATTGCCTCACCCCCTTGTCCTACCTCATTTGCACACACTGTATATAGACTTTCTCGATTGTATTATTGACTGTATGTTTGTTTATTCCATGTGTAACTCTGTGTTGTTGTTTGTGTTGCACTGCTTTGCTTTATCTTGGCCAGGTCGCAGTTGTAAATGAGAACTTGTTCTCAACTAGCCTACCTGGTTAAATAAATGTGAAATAAAAAAAATAAAAAATGTGAAAGTCACTGAGCTCTTCAGTAAGGCCATTTTACTTCCAATGTTTGTCTATGGAGATGGCATGGCTGAGTGCTCGGTTTTATACACCTGTCAGCAGCAGGTGTGGCTGAAATAGCCAACTCCAATAATTTGGGGTGTCCACATACTGATACATTTGTATATATAGTGTATCAGTGTAACACGCTAGGCTAGAAGCTTGCTGCAGTCCCCAGGCCACAGACAGGTGTGGCTACAGTATGCCGTCACCACAAAGTGTCTGATTGATTTTGGGGTGAATTACTACTGAAACCTGCTGAGGCAAAAGGCTAAAGGCTAAGGGCTTGCTGCTCTCCACAGGGCAGGTCACAGGTGTGTGTGGGGGGGGGGGGGGGGGGGATATGATGTTATCAAAAAGCAGTAGAGTACTGTAACTCAGAAATTATCCTAACATAATCCCCAGCAGTTTACCGTCACATGCAATCTCGGGTGTTCCTGGATTCCTCTTCTGGCAAACAACCTTCTGGGTTTCGCCTGGTTCCACAGCTCTGTTGGAAAGAAAGAAGGAATAGTCATAAGAAACCTCCTTAATTCCGATTAGAGATTACAACATTCTGGGGTTGAAGTAAATCGAATAACAAGAATTACCGTCCAAAAATATAGTGAAACGCCAAACAGCATAATAGTAAACAGATGTTATTGCTATTATTGATCTGAATATCAAAACCCCATGTTCACTGCACTTACTGTATATAAGTTGTCAGCCATGGCAGCAAGGTTAACAAATGGAAACTGTATGCATTTGTCATGTGTGTCTATCACCAATAACTAGCAGAACTTTTGTACATCTTCATCACCCCTGTCACAAATCAGGGCTATTTAAATGTAGCCGGGTGTAACCAGAGATTTCTGTTACATGCATTTGAAATACCTATTTCAAAGATTTTTGAGTATTTTGTATTTCACTGGCCTGACTTATAATGCAATGTATTTTGTAACAAGATATGTTTCAAAAGTAAAAAGTAAAGTAAAGTAAATAAACAACTACATAAAGTAAACTAAATAAACAACTACATACCACAGTCATTAAACCCTGTTTCCATTCACAGTTTTTATGCAAGTAAAGTCAAAATAAAAAACAGCTGTGATGGAAATACGATGTTTCGGTGTAATTTCATAAATGCAGACAGATCATTTGTTTGTTCGAAATGGTGGGATCTTTTTGTGCAGGAAATGTATTATGCAGGAAATTGTGGTGGAAATGTCTTTATGCGCAGATAATGATACAATAACCACCATATCGAAGTCAATTGAGTTACACAATGATATGATCTGTGGTCCTCCCACTATGACTTCGGAAACCATGCAGTTTATTAGGCTACAGATTAAATAAATGATGAACTTCAAAGAGTGGTGAAAGTGCAAGGTGATGAGCTTGATGCTCCTTTCCAATACATATCGAGGGTCTTATTCTGGTGACATGATCATTGATGCTTGGCTGCTGTTTGACAAATAAAAATATTCTTGCCCTTTTACACATAATAATCTCATCATGTAGGCTATACGTGCACTCTAGCAATCCAGCTGGCTATCTGCTCGCTGTTGGCTAGAGCACAGGGGCCAATACCAAGAGTGGGCACACTTGCTAAATCACACCATTTTTTTTGTGAGAAAACCATCAGTCGAGTTGATGTTAATATTCAGAACCACATTCCTGTAAAGATTAGAGTTAAATACTGTTGAAGTAATATGGTTACAGGTTCATCTGTCTCACCTAAAGCCCATTCTTACGGGAAGCTGCTATATACCACAAAGTGCTAACAGTCAGTATCTGAATAACGTGTGAAATGCTTGATAATGTATGCGATATCAACAGAGAGGTATATTTTCTGGATGATGTAAATATTGACTGACTTTCATCAAGCTGCCCACTCAAGAAAAAGCTTCAAACTGTAACCTGTGCCTGCAACTGTACAAACAGCACAGGAATTTAAATCAACAAGTATTGATCACATCTTTACCATTGCTGCAAAAAAATGTGCTTGAAAGCAGTATCCAGATCCATCAGATGTAGTGATCACAATATAGTAGCCATATCTAGGAAAATCAAAGTTATAAAGGCTGGGCCTATTAATATGTATAAGAGGTCATACAATACATTTTATAGGAATTCCTATGTTGAGGATTTAAATCATATTTGTTGTTCAATGGTGTGTAATGAGGAGCAAACAGATGTTGCTGTAACGAGTGTGCTGAGAGTCGGGAAGCAAGTTCAGGGAGTGAGTGTTTAAATAAATAAAATAAACAATGAACACGAAACAAACGAACCGACATGAAAACAGAGTCAATAACACCTGAGGAAAGAACCACAAGGAGTGACAGATATAGGGAAGATAGTCAAGGAGGTGGAGTCCAGGTGATTGTCATGAGATGCAGGTGTGCGAGACGATGGTGACAGGTGTGCGGGATAATCAGCAGCCTGATGACCCAGAGGCCGGAGAGGGAGTATACATGATAGTTGCACTTGACACACTTATGAAATTGCTTATTCCAATTACTAATAAGCATGCACCCATTATGAAAATGACTGTAAAAACGGTTAAATCCCAGTGGATTGATGAGGAATTGAAAAATTGTGTGGTTGAGAGGGATGAGGCAAAAGGAATGGCAAATAAGTCTGGCTGCACTTCCGATTGGCAAACTTACTGCAAATTGAGAAATCATGTGACTAAACTGAATGAAAAGAAGAAACTACACACAAAAGCTTTGGAGCACCTTCAATTACATTTTTGGAAAAAAGGCAAACTCAGCTCCATCATTCATTGAATCAGATGGCTCATTCATCACAAAACCGATTGATATTGTCAACTACTTCAATGACTTTTCATTGGCAAGATTAGCAAATTTAGGCATGACATGCCAGCAACAAACGCTGACACTACACATCCAAATATATCTGACCAAATTATGAAAGACAAGAATTGTAATTTTCATAAAGTGAGTATGGAAGAGGTGAAAAAAATACTGTTTATCAACAAAGACAAGGCAACGGGGTCTGACGACTTGGATGGAAATTTACTGAGGATAATAGCGGACGATATTGCCACTCCTATTTGCCATATATTCAATTTCAGCCTACTAGAAAGTGTGTACCCTCAGGCCTGGAGGGAAGCTAAAGTAATTCCGTTACCTAAGAATAGTAAAGCCCCCTTTACCGGCTCAAATAGCCGACCTATCAGCATGTTGCCCAACCCTTGGTAAAGTTTTGGAAAGAATTGTCTTTGACCAGATCAATGCTAATTTACAGTAAACAAATTGACAGACTTTCAGCATGCTTATAGGGAAGGCCATTCAACAAGCACAGCACTTACACAAATAACTGATGATTGGCTGAGAGAAATTGATGATAAAAGATTGTGGGGCTGTTTTGTTACACTTCAGTGCAGCTTTTGACATTATTGATCATAGTCTGCTGCCAGAAAAACATGTGTTATGGCTTTACACCCCCTGCTATATTGTGGATAAAGAGTTACCAGTCCAACAGAACACAGAGGGTGTTCTCAAATGGAAGTCTCTCCAACACAATCCAGGTAGAATCAGGAATTCCCCAGGGCAGCGGTCTAGGCCCCTTACTTTTAAAAATATTTACTAACGACATGCCATGCTTTGAGTAAAGCCAGTGTGTCTATGTATGCGGATGATTCAACACTATACACATCAGCTACTACAGCAACTGAAATGACTGCAACACTTAAAGAGCTGCAGTTAGTTTCAGAATGGCTGGCAATGAATGAATTAGGACTAACTATTTCAAAAACTGAAAACATCACACATTCACTAAACCTCAACTAAATCTTGTAATAAATAATGTGTAAATTGAGCAAGTTGAGATGACTAAACTGCTTGGAGTATCCTGGATTGTAAACTGTCATGGTCAAAACATATTGATACAACAGTAGCTAAGATGTTTTATTTCACCTTTATTTAACCAGGTAGGCCAGTTGAGAACAAGTTCTCATTTACAACTGCGACCTGGCCAAGATAAAGCAGTGCGACAAAAACAACACAGACTTACACATGGGAAAAAAAAGGAAAAAAAAACGTACAGTCAATAACACAATAGAAAATCTGTATACAATGTGTGCAAATTCAGTAAGGAGTTAAGGCAATAAATAGGCCACAGCGGCGAGGTAATTACAATTTAGCAATTTAGCACTGGAGTGATAGATGAGGATGTGCAAGTAGGAATACAGGTGTGCAAAAAAAATATGGGGATGAGGTAGGTAGTTGATTGGATGGCTATTTACAGATTGGCTGGTTACAGCTGCAGCAATCGGTAAGCTGCTCTGACAGCCGATACTTGAAGTTAGTGAGGGAGATATAAGTTTGGGGAAAAGATTAAACATTAATAATATGCATGTCAATCTCTCCTGACTCAGTGTAGAGGAGATATTGACTTAATCACTACTTGTATTTGTGAGAGGTATTGACATGTTGAAAGCACCCAGCTGTCTGTTTAAACGACTAGCACACAACTCAGACACCCGTGCATACATCACAAGGTATGCCACCAGAGGTCTCTTCAAAGTCCCCAATTCCAGAACAGACTATGAGGAGGCGCACAGTACTACATAGAGCCATGACTACATGGAACTCTATTCCACATCAGGTAACTGATGCAAGCAGTAGAATCAGATTTAAAAAACAGATACAAATACACCTTATGGAACAGCGGGGCCTGTGAAGCAACACAAACACGTGTGCGCACACACACACACACACACACACACACACACACACACACACACACACACACACACACACATGACATTACTTTTTGCGGTTAAATTCCCATGTACCAAATAAAAAATACACGTTAAGTGAGTTTCCATCGCATTTTCAACTCTACATCGTATTTGTATTTATTATGGATCCCCATTAGCTGCTGCCAAGGCACTCAGTGTGTGCCCTCAGTCCCATACTCCACTGCCACATATCTACAACACAAAATCCGTGTGTATAGTGCATGCACTACGTGATCACACAGCATTTTTTTCTGCAACAAGTACATTTGATGGAAACACATCTCTGGTGGGAAAATGCACATATTGTTTTTATGCAGATTTTAGAATATTTGTATTAAAATCTGTCACCAAATGGATGGAAACTTAGCTATAGCAAGTTTTTAGAAAAAATTGTACCGTTACTGAGAATGTTGTTGTAGTGAAAGTGTGTACTTCAAAAAAGTATTGTATTTAATAAAAATAACTAATTAGATTAAATACAATACTTTACAAAAGTATTTGGTATTTATTTGTATACATTGGTCTTTCAAATATTTTGTAATAGTAACAAGATAGTATCGTTGCTCATCTCTGAATGTAACGGAGTGAGTGAGCAGCAGCAGCGTCTCAGAGAGAAAAAGTGCTTGAGAGGGCAACTCTGTGTTGAGGTGGCAGACCTGGGTTCAAATAACATTTAAATATGTTGAGTTTAGCCTATCATGAGTGGCAAATTGGTTTTACAATTTGGGACTATTCTATTGGTCCATTACACCAGGCAAAGTCAAGAAGCTGATTTATTTTTTAATGTGATTTTCAATAGTATTTGAAGCCAAGTCTGGTGCATTGTGGGTTTGGATGATTAGGCGACCTTCCACTAAGATGGTCATGACATGCTGTGACCTAAGAACCTGCTTAGGTCAAAGCTGGTCAGAGCAGGAGGGATATGTGTAGACTCTGGGGGATGTATTGCTATACAAGGTTCAAGGGTTTTTATTAGTCACATTTACAATAAACGTGACATTTTTTACCCCAGTGCAAAACAGTCTCCATTACAAATACATAAGGTACTGCAATAAATCAAGTCCAGGGCTCTCCAGACCTGTTCCTGGAGAGCTCTCCTCCTGTAGGTTTTCCCTCCAACCCCAGTTGTAACTAACCCAATTCAGTTTATCCACCAGCTAGTTATTAGAAAGAGGTGTGCTAGATTTGTGTTGGAGTGAAAACCTAGAGTTTGGTAGCTCTCCAGCAACAGCAATATTCATTTTCAAAATGAAAATCCCTTGCATGTAAATTATTGACAGGATGATTTGGTAGGCTACTGAACAGTGTACTGAATTAAAAATGTTTAGTAATTAATTCAGGTTACAATTTCTAATGTTTTGAATACATTTTTTTTTTTTACCAGTTCAGACAAATATGAAGAACAAAATCTTAGCCAACTAAGTGCACATATGCATGGTTAATAGCATATTAATGATTATCTTTTCCATTCCTATATATTAACTCCAAAGTGTGATTCCCGACTTCCAGTGATGGTCGCATTGACAATACATACACACAAAATAAATATATACAGCATGTACACAAGAAGAGTGGCAATGTATGGCAATGACTTGAACCATACATTGTGCAAAGTTCATAGCATGATAACATGCTTTTCTCATCATCAGTCTATATTTATCATTTAGCTAATACAATAAATGTACAACTGAAGAGAAATAAGACAATTGGATTTTTGGATGACGAATTAAAGGGAATGAAACTAGGATAGACTACTCACCTATTTCCTTGGCCGTAAAATAATTTGATGACAAATTATTGTCGGTCCTTTTAATTTTAACAAGATGTGTCTTGTCACGCGCTGCAAGCCTACAGTTGACAGCTGCAAATTGAAGAAGGCAAATACATAATATCGCAGGCTTCATTTCGATTCCACTCAAATATTGCTAATGTGGGGAGAAACAAAAATGAGCGTTATTAGATCAATTAAGACTGCAGAAATGTCGACGCCATAAAACAGCAAAATATCGCTCCTCACTCTCGGACATATAGTCTCGTTGTCAACATTATTTGGTCCTTCGAGACAAAAGTAACACTTTATAAACCGGAATCTTGTTCCCGCACCCGCCCACCTCCTTCGTATTTCCATAAGTGAGAGCAAGAGACCATCTGGACACTGAAATCTTGGCTCAATGATCATAGTAAAGTAGTCAGTCACCTGAGGATATTCAGAGGCAGTTTTATTCTGGATATTCACTGAACAAAAATATAAACACAACGTGTAAATTGCTGGTCCATGAGCTTGAAATAAAAGATTCCAGAAATGTCTCTCAACTTTTCAGCACACATCCTGTAGTGAGCATTTGATCCTTTAGTCAAGATAATCCATGCACCTGACATGTGTGGCACATCAAGAAGCTGATTAAACAGGAGCACCTTTTTTTAACTTACCTTTATTTAACTAGGAAAGTCAGTTAAGAACAAATTCTTATTTTCAATGACAGCCTAGGAACAACTGCCTTGTTCAGGGGCAGAACAGCAGATTTTTACCTTGTCAGCTCAGGGATTTGATCTTGCAACCTTCCGGTTACTGTTCTAACCACTAGGCTACCTGCCACCCCACCTCTTGCCACCTCTTGTCAATAAAAGGCCACTCTAAAATATGCAGTTTTGTCACACAACGCAATGCCACAGATGTCTCAAATTTTGAGAGCGTGTGCAATTGGCATTCTGACTGCAGGAATGTCCACCAGAGCTGTTGCCAGATAATTTAATGTTCCTCTCTCTACCATGAGCCGCCTCCAATGTCGCTTTAGAAGTACGTTAAGCCGGCCTCACAACCGCAGACCACGTGTAACCACGCCAGCCCAGGACCTACACTCCCGGCTTCCTCACCTGCGAGATCGTCAGGGGGGTGGGGGGTGTGGAGGAGTAATTATGTCTGTAATAAAGCCCTTTTATCATTCTGATTGGTTGGGCCTGGCTCCTCAGTGGGTCGGCCTGGTCCCAAGTGGGTGGGCCTATGCCCTCCCAGGCCCACCTATGGCTGTGCCCCTGCCCAGTCATTTGAAATCCATATACCAGGGCCTAATGAATTTATTTCAATTGACTGATTTCCTTATATGAACTGTAACTCAGCAAAATCCAAAATAGGGGAGGGTTGTCTTTAAAAAAAAATTGCTATGGGGAGGGTTGTGTGTTTTTTTGGGGTGGGGGGGGCACAGGGGAGGGTAGTGTTTTTTTTTCCCTGGTTTACATTTGCTCTTCTGATTGTATTTTACCTATATACAATTGATTGACTTACTTTTGATATTGCCCTAATAAAGTTTAGAAATGTTTGTGAAGGTTTGGTATGTGTGGCTATTATTAAGCTTTAGCTACTGCAGGCCTATGATATTGTGACGTTTGCTGGTTTCACGATCGTATAACTTTGATAGCTTAAATAAAAAACTGGGTAACAGGGAGCTGAACAAAACAACCAACAAAACAACCAACCTAGCCTGAACTAGCTAGCCATAATCCACAGTCCAGCAGGAGGTATCTCCCCGAGAGATAAACATGAGAGACAAAATGTGGCTCTCCCCACTAGTTATATCCTCACAAAACCAATGAGTAACCCCCACTCTCTGTTACCATGACAACCCCATAAACAATGAACTGCTGCCAGGTTGCTGCCAGGTTGGGGCAGGGTCTGCCCACCCTAATCCCCTGAGGGTCATTACATTGCTCCCCTCTCAAGTCCTCGTCCCCAAGGATAAAGTCTCTGAACCGACCAGGGGTCTCCTTGAACGCCGTGCCCTCCAGGTTGGAGCAATGGGGGTAAGTGGTCAACGGTGCCCAGCTCTGAGTGAGAGAGGGGCACCAGTGCCCCCCATCAGGGTTACCACTTCACCCGGAAGTGGCTCTGATGTTGCCGGGGAACAGCCGTTGAGGCCATCCGGCACTTTGGTGACTGGGGGGGGTTCAATGGGTCAGGGGCTCATCCATAGGCCAGTTCTTTAGGGGTTCTAAGCTCCCGACCCAACATGAAAAGCGCAGGGGTGCGTCCCGTAATCCTGAGTATCGGACACATTTCAGCGAAGACCTTGGACTCGAAGTTCAGCCCTTGGTTCAGATGAATGACTGAGGGCTGAATATGTCCCCCACCAAGGTGTCAGCCACCGTCTCTGCTTCCTGGTTTGGTAGTACATAGGCCTCTGGCCACTTTGGGAAGTAGTTGATCGCCACAAGGATGAAGCGATTACCATTGGTGGATTTGGCCCAGCACATCCACAGCGATCTGGTCCATGGGAGCACCAACTCCATGTTGCTGCAAGGGGGCTTGCAATCGACCTTGGGGGCCTTTTTTGGTTGTGCATGAATCACAGCAATGGCAGTTATCCGCCACACCCTGTCTACATTGTCCCCAGTAGAAGGATTGGCGGATTAAGAAAGAGTGTTTTGATTACTGATGTTAACCTTCCTGGATATAACCTTTTTTCGGCAAGACAAATCTTCCAAAGGTAAGGGAGTGGCAATCTTTACCAAGGATGCTCAGTTGTCTCCACAAAGTCTGTCTCCAAACAATTTGATTTGCTGGTTTTAAGCATTAAACTTTCAAATAGCGCTTTGTTGACTGTTGCTGGGTGTTATCGTCCTCCATCAGCACTGGCCTGTACCCTACCTGCCCTAAGCTCTCTCCTGACCCCTTACACTAAGTCTTAATTTGTCCTGCTAGGTGACTTAAACTGGGACATGCTTAAACCACCTGACCAAGTCCTAAAGCAATGGGACTCCCTAAATCTTTCTCAGATTATGACCAATCCCACAAGGTAGGACTCCAAATACCCAGAAAAGGGTACTCTCCTCGATGTTATCCTCACAAATAATCCTGATAGGTACCAGTCTGGTGTTTTCTGTAATGACCTTAGTGATCACTGTTTTACAGTCTGTATTTGTAATGGCTGCTCAGTGAGGCGTCCTGTTCTGATTTGTCATAGACGTAGGTTAAAAACTTTCATGAGCAAGCCTTCCTCCATGACCTGGCCTCTGTAAATTGGTATAGAATCAGCTTGATCCCCTCTGTCGAAGAAGCTTGGACCTTCTTTTTTGACATTTTCAGTGATATTGTTAACAAACACGCCCCCATAAAGACAATTAGAATTAAAAACAGGTTCAGCCACTGGTTCGACCGTGATCTTGCAGAGTTACTCCACCTCAAGAATTGTATTTGGAGAAAGGCTCGGCACACGCATACTCAGGCTGACTGGTTCTCGTTCGGGAAAATGAGAAATAAGTGCACTCAGGCTATCCGGAAGGCCAAAGTTAGTTACTTTAAGGAGCAGTTCACTCTCTGTGGGTCTAACCTCAAGAAGTTCTGGAAAACGGTTAGCCCTGGAAAATGAACCCTCCTCCTCACAGCTGCCCATGTCCCTTAAAGTTGATGATGTGGTTGTTACTGACAAGAAGCACATGGCTGAGTTCTTTAATCACCACTTCATTAAGTCAGGATTCCTATTTGACTCAGCCATGCCTCCTTGCCCGTCCAACATTTCCTCATCTCCCACACCTTCTAATGCGACAAGCCCCGATGCTCCTCCCTCTTTTTCCTTTGCCCCACTGCAAAGTTTCTCCCTGCAGGCAGTCACTGAGTCCGAGGTGCTAAAAGAGCTCCTTAAACTTGACCCCAAAGGGTTTAGACCCTTTCCTCTTTAAGGTTGCTGCCCTTATAATCGCCAAGCCTATCTCTGAACTTTTTAACCTGTCTCTCCTCTCTGGGGAGGTTCCCATTGCTTGGAAGGCAGCCACGCTTAGTCCTTTATTTAAAGGGGAGATCAAGCTGATCCTAACTGTTATAGGCCTATTTCTATTTTGCCCTGTCTATCAGAAGTGTTGGAAAATCTTGCCAGTAATCAACTGACTGGCTTTCTTGATGTCTATAGTATTCTCTCTGGTATGAAATCTGGTTTCTGCTCAGGTTATGGATGTGTCACTTCAACCTTAAAAGTCCTCAATGATGTCACCATTGCCTTTGATTCTAAGCAATGTTGTGCTGCTATTTTGATTGACTTGGCCAAAGCCTTTGATAAGGTAGACCATTCCATTCTTGTGGGCAGGCTAAGGAGTATTGGTGTCTCCGAGGGGTCTTTGGCCTGGTTTGCTAACTACCTCTCTCAAAGATTGCAGTGTATAAAGTCAGAACATCTGCTGTCTCAGCCACTACCTGTCACCAAGGGTGTACCCCAAGGCCCCACGCTCTTCTCAATTTACATCAACAACATAGCTCAGGCAGTAGAAAGCTCTCTCGAGCTTATATGCAGATGAGACAGTCTTATACTCAACTGGCCCCTCCCGGGAGTTTGTGTTAAACACTCTACAACAAAGCTTTCTTTGTGTCCAACAAGCTTTCTCTGCCCTTAACCTTGTTCTGAACCCCTCCAAAACTAAGGTCATGTGGTTTGGTAAGAAGAATGCCCCTGTTACGCTCCTCGTTTGTAAAATGACCGGACCAAGGTGCAGCTTGGTAGGCGTATATTTTCTTTATTAATGTTCCACCAAAAAAAACAATAAACAACACAACAAATGTAAAGCTTGGTAGTGCAAAACATGCAAAAAAACAAAGACAAGATCCCACAACCTAACTGTGGGAAAAAGGTCTGCCTAAGTATGATCCCCAATCAAAGACAATGATAGACAGCTGCCTCTGATTGGGAACCACTCTCGGCCAAAAACAAAGAAACAGAAAACATAGAATGCCCACCCAAATCACACCCTGACCTAACCAAATAGAGAAATAAAAAGTCTCTCTAAGGTCAGGGCATGACAGCCCCTCTCACCACAGGTGTGATTACTACCTCAGAGGGTTTAGAGCTTGAGATAGTCACCTCATACAAGTACTTGGGAGTATGGCTAGATGGTACACTGTCCTTCTCTCAGCACATATCAAACCTGCAGGCTAAAGTTAAATCTATAAAGGGAAATGTTTCCTCTATTGTAATCGTTCCTCTTTCTCCCCAGCTGTCAAACTAACCCTGATTCAGATGACCATCCTAAAAAAGCTAGATTATGGAGACTAGTAATTTCTAGATCGGCAAGTAAGGGTGCTCTCAAGCCACTAGATGTTCTTTACAATTCAGCCATCAGATGTTTTATTTAACCAGGTAAGTTGACTGAGAAGACATTCTCATTTACAGCAATGACCTGGAGAATAGTTACAGGGAAGAGGATGAATGAGACAATTGTAAGCTGGGGATCATTAGGCGACCATGATGGACAGCTTGGAAATTTAAGCAGGACAACAGGGTTAACACCCCTACTCTTGCGATAAGTGCCATGGGATCTTTAATGAACTCAGAGAGTCAGGAAACCCATTTAATGTCCCATCTGAAAGACAGCCCCCTGCACAGATCAGTGTCCCCAATCACTGCCCTGGGGCATTAGAATATTTTTTAGACCAGAGGAAAGAGTGCCCCTCCAACACAACTTCCAGCAGTATCTGGTCTCCCATCCAGGGACCAACCATGACCAACCCTGCTTAGCTTCAGAAGCAAGCCAGCAGTGGGATGCAGGGCGGTATGCTGCTGGCTTAGAGGACACATCACTGTCGCAAGACCCACTTGTTGTTGCTTATTTATAAAACCCTCTTATTTAATGTCCCATCCAAAAGACAGCCCCCTGCACAGAGCAGTGTCCCCAATCACTGCCCTGGGGCATTTGAATATTTTTTAGACCAGAGGAAAGAGTGCCTCCTACTGGCCCTCCAACACAACTTCCAGCAGCATCTGGTCTCCCATCCAGGGACCAACCATGACCAACCCTGCTTAGCTTCAGAAACAAGCCAGCAGTGGGATGCAGGGTGGTATGCTGCTGGCTTAGAGGACACATCACTGCACTCTCTGTATACCTGTCGCAAGACCCACTTGTTGTTGCTTATTTATAAAACCCTCTTAGCCCCCCCCCCCCCTTAACTTTCAACACTCAACTTTTCCCCCAATGCCTTGAGACGGATGAAATCATACCTTGAAGGCAGAACTCAGTGTGTCAGAGTGAGCAATGAGCTGTCGCCCACTCTTAGCTATGATGTGGGCGTGCCCCAAGGGTCAATACTTGGGCCCCTCCTGTTCAGCCTGTACATTAATGATCTGCCTTCTGTCTGTACTGGGTCTGAAGTTCAAATGTATGCAGATGATACAGTGCTATATGTGCATGCAAAGAGCAAACAACACGCTGCACAAGAACTCACTACTGTAATGGTCCAGGTTACAAAGTGGCTCAGTGACTCGTGTTTGCATCTCAATGTGAAAAAACTGTCTGCATGTTCTTCACAAAAATGGCAACAGATGCTACTGAGCCAGATGTCTATGTGTCAAGGGAGAAGCTCCAGGTGGTATCTGATTTTAAGTACCTTGGCATCATACTTGATTCCAACCTCTCTTTTAAAAAGCAGGTGAAAAAGGTAATTCAAATAACCAAATTCAACCTAGCTAATATACAATTTATATGAAATTGTACTTTAAATCTATGATTCTCCCCTACTTAACATACTGCTTGACTAGTTGGGCCCAAGCTTGTTGTACAACATTAAAACCCATTCAGTCTGTCTACAAACAGGCTCTCAAAGTGCTTGATAGAAAGCCCAATAGCCATCATCACTGTTACATCCTCAGAAAGCATGAGCTCCTGAGTTGGGAAAATCTTGCGCAATACACCGACACGTCTTGCATTCAAGATCCTAAACGGCCTGGCTCCCCCTCCACTCAGTATTTTTGTTAAACAGAAAACCCAAACATATGGCAACAGATCCACAAGGTCTGCCATGAGAGGTGACTGTATGAAAAAGCACCTTTTGTAAATCCGCTTTCTCTGTGAGAGCTTCCCATGTCTGGAATATATTGCCATCAGACACACATAACTGTACCACCTATCACACTTTCACAAAAAACATGTAGACATGGTTAAAGGTCAATCAGATTTGTGAACATAATCCCTAGCTGTGTATTGCCTCTTGCCATGTTGTCTGTAGCTTGTGAGGTGTAGAAACACTTAGTTGCTTTTATGGATTTTGTCTTGTTGCTTTTTGTTCTATGTTGCTCTGTCTGTATGCTACATATTGCTTGTCTTATGTTGCTCTGCATGTGCTCACTGCTCAATGATTGTCTGTATTGTAATTGTTTTTAATAGCCTGCACTGGAACTGCTGTTGAAAATTAGCCGGCTGGCTAAAACCGGCACTTTTACTGAAACGTTGATTATTGTGCACTGTCCCTGTAAAAATAAATAAAATAAATAAACTCAATAAACTTACTGACAGTTGTGTCTGCTTGGCGTGATGTATTGTTGTCTCCTTCTTGCCATTTGTGCTGTTCTCTGTGCCCAACAATGTTTGTACCCTGTTTCATGTTGCTACCACGTTGTTGTCATGTTGTGTTGCTACCATGCTGTGTTGTCATGTGTTGTCGCCATGCTATGTTGTTGTCTTAGGTCTCTCTTTATGTAGTGTTGTATCTCTCTTGTCGTGATATGTGTTTTGTCCTATATTTTTATTTTTATTTTTTTTAATCCCGGCCCCCATCCCCGCAGGAGGCCTTTTGCATTTTTGGTGTAAGAATTTGTTCTTAACTGACTTGCCTAGTTAAATAAAGGTTAAATAGCATTTACAAACAAATACAAAATCTTCCAGAAAAAACAGTTGCTTTTAAACTAGGGATTTCATGGCTACTTGAGTTTAAGCAGTAACTCTGCTCATAGATTATGCACGTATGAACTACGCATTGACACATCCATTCCAAAGCAGGAGGTTTAAAAAATACTTAGTGGTCACCAAAGTACCAGAGCGTCTTTAGCTAATACAAGCTGTGCGTTCCTAAATTGTGTTATTAGAATTTATCTTTTGATATAGTACAGATAAGCTCTAGCAATATTTACGTTGTAAGACTCCGCTCTCCAAACTTGTCTGCAGTGTTTTGTTTCAAGTTGAAACAGATATATTCCAATTATGAAGAGGCAAATCTTCCTACAGACTTATGAAACGTTATGAAAACAACTCCTTAGATAAACAAGGATCTTAAAGATGTAAGTTTACACCAGTTTGTTTATTTTAAAACCTGCAAGATGTTATCATTAGCTTGTGGCTCCCAGATTATTTAGGGGAAAAACTGTTCCCAGGCCTGCCTCGCTCCACTTCCTTATCTTCACCAATAACGTAAATCACCCACGTGCAGAGCTGTGCTCAGACTAATCTCTCTCTCTCTCAATTTAATTCAATTCAAAGGGCTTTATTGGCATGAGAACATATGTTTACATTTCCAAAGCAAGTGAAATAGATAATAAACAATAGTTATATAAACAGTGAAAAATGAACAGTAAACATTACACTCACAAAAGTTCCAAAGGAATAGAGACATTTCACATGTCATATTATGGATATATATTATGGCTCTCTCTCTCGCTCTCTTTTTCTCTCTCTCTGGTAGGAGGAAGAAATCAAAGAGAGTTAAAAATAGGTTGCATTGATATGTCACTCTGCCTAGTTACCTCCTCTTATGATGTCCAAAGAAATCATCACAGCTTAAGAGGAATATAGTTGTTAACTTCCTGGCCAAAACCTCTGGTCACATTTGATAAGTTAATCACATAAAAGAAGGCAAAAGATCACTACATGAGAAGAGGGAGGGAGTTAATGAGGTTAAACTCAACATGATACTCAGGGCATGAGACATATTTAGTACATACACTGTTTTAGTCAGCACTGAAATTGGAAGGTTTGGGGTACAATCCAGGGTTGAGTCATACCAAAGACCAAATAGGACCTGATGCCTCTCTGCGTGGCACCCAACATTAAGGAGATGGATTGAGGGTAAGGCCCTGCAATAAACTAGCATCCTGTGGTGTACTTGTGCATTAAGCTACCACATGCTACAGACACAGGAAATAGGCTCCTGCCCTTGTCCACTGGCTTGGACAAGGCTTACTACCACAATGTTATAGATTGCTTCAGATATTACTCTGCTTACTCTGCTTACAGATATTACTCTCTCTCTGCTTCAGATATTACTCTCTCTCCTACCCTACTACATTCTATGTGAATTTGGTCTGGTCGCCCAAAAAGTTACATATTGCAGCTTTAAGTAGTTGAAAATCTTACAGATGGTTTGACAGCTTTGGATTGTAGAGAATAACACACAGGAATTGAAAGTGGTATTTCCTGTTAATTATTCAGGTTTGTGTACGGTAAAATAAGAGATGTGTATTTGGTGGTGCTGAGCCCTTTCCTCTCAGAAAATTGAGGTCATTATTCAACAACAACGCAGGCAGAACCAGGTTGCAGCACCAGCAGTTGTCTGTATGTATTCCCTGTACTGTTCCCACCAACCAGGCTGAATTAATATTTTGAAATCCCTCTTTAACTTGTTATGCATTTTAGTCATGGTAACCTCTTTAAGTACGATTTATTCTTTCCACATGAATTACAACATAGTATAATCTTAGGTGAAGGCACATAAGATACAGAAGGCTATTCACATGTCATATATTGTATTTATTAATGAATGAATGAATGAATGATGGATGGGTGGAAACAGTGAAAATGTGATATATGCATTAGAGGAACAGTTTGACAGGAAGTTATATATTGATCATACATAAATATGTATTTTATTTATTTATTTAACCTTTATTTACTAGGCAAGTCAGTTAAGAACAAATTCTTATTTACAACGACAGCCTACCGCGGCCCATAATATGGAGTCGTATTTCATATACATTAACGGGATTAAGTGATATAACAAAGAGTAGCAACCAGCAATGTGGCGTTTATTTTCTACACCCCCATGTGATCTTATGTGAAGTTACTGTGGTAATATCACAACATGTAAAAGCAACATGTGATAACAAAAAACTTCACATACATCATCCCATGTAACACGGGTATGCAACATTACAACCGTTTTTCACATGTTTTTTTAGTCAGCACTGAAATTGGAAGGATTGGGGTACAATTCAGGGTTGAGTCATACCATAGACCAAATGGGACCCAATGCCTCCCTGCTTGGCACCCAACATTAAGGAGATGGATTGAGGGTAAGGCCTTGCAATAAATTAGCGTCCTGTGTTGTATTTGTGCATAAGATCACATGCAAATCCGATTTTTACATATGAATGTTTTTCACATGCGAAAATGCAATTCCACATGTGAGAGTTCGAGTTTCACGTGTTTGTAAGTGAATGAAATGATAAGTGGTACATTTTCACGAACAAAAAAAATACATGTGAAATAGCTGTTTTCAAATGTTGAGCTGAAAATTTCACGTCAAAAAAAGTCACATGAGGTCAGTAGTTCACATGTGAAACCTGTATTATAGTACATTTTGAGTTCACATGTTAACACCACCTTTTCATATGTAAGAACAACCTTATGTGAATTTCAGATTCACATGTGAAAATCAAACTCTCACATGTGGAAAAGCATTTTCACCTGTGAAAAACCTTCACAGGTGAAAATCGGAATTACATGTGATCTTATGTGATAACATGCAAAATATCAACTTCCTTAATTAATGACAGTATGATTAAATTTGACATGATCACTTTGTACTGACTTTTCAATATGACCCCATCTGGGGTAAGCTGATCTTTCTGCTGCGACGCAAAGTCTGTAAGATTCCTTTCTACACATTCATTACCTACAGTGCCTTGCGAAAGTATTCGGCCCCCTTGAACTTTGCGACCTTTTGCCACATTTCAGGCTTCAAACATAAAGATATAAAACTGTATTTTTTTTGTGAAGAATCAACAACAAGTGGGACACAATCATGAAGTGGAACGACATTTATTGGATATTTCAAACTTTTTTAACAAATCAAAAACTGAAAAATTGGGCGTGCAAAATAAAAAAATTAAAAAAATCCCATCCCCCAACAAACTGTCACACACACACACACACACACACACACACACACACACACACACACACACACACACACACACACACACACACACACACACACACACACACACACCAAATGACTCATATGAAGGGCAGGGAGGGGAGGAGAGGAGCGATGGGGAGGGCCAACATGATGTCAGTAGCGACTGGCGACACCCCCTCCTCCACACACACATCTACTCGCTTTTATAAATATAAATCATGCCTTACCTTTGACGAGCTTCTTTTGGTGGCACCCCAAAATGTCCCATAAACATCACAAATAGTCCTTTCGTTCGATTAATTCTGTCGATATATATCCAAAATGTCCATTTATTTGGCGCGTTTGATCCAGAAAAACACTGGTTCCAACTTGAGCAACGTGACTACAAAATATCTCAAAAGTTACCTGTAAACTTTGCCAAAACATTTCAAACTACTTTTGTAATACAACTTTAGGTATTTTTAAAAGTAAATAATCGATAAAATTGAAGACTGGATGATCTGTGTTCAATACAGGAAGAAAACAAACTGACGCTACCTTTCTGGTCATCTAACAGTACACTTGAAGTGACCCTCGTTTTGAACAGGGCTACTTCTTCATTACACAAAGGAAAAACCTCAACCAATTTCTAAAGACTGGTGACATCCAGTGGAAGCAGTAGGATCTGCAAGAAGGTCCCTTAGAAATCTGGATTCCCAATGAAACCCATTGAAAAGAGAGTGACCTCAAAGAAAATTATCTGAATGGTTTGTCCTCTGGGTTTCGCCTGTTACATAAGTTCTGTTATACTCACAGATATGATTCAAACAGTTTTAGAAACTTCAGAGTGTTTTATATCCACATCTACTAATAATATGCATATCTTATCTTCTGAGGATGAGTAGCAGGCAGTTGAATTTGGGCATGCATTTCATCCCGACGTGAAAATACTGCCCCCTGTCAACAATAAGTGTTAATGTCAATATGCCTTGTCCATTGCTGTTCTGGTTAGTGTTTATTGGCTTATTTCACTGTAGAGCCGCTAGCCCTGCTCATTAAACCTTATCCAACCCTTCAGTTCCACCACCCACCCATACGATGACAGGGTAGCCTAGTGGTTAGAGCGTTGGACTAGTGGTTAGAGCGTTGGACTAGTAACCGGAAGGTTGTGAGTTCAAACCCCCGAGCTGACAAGGTACAAATCTGTCGTTCTGCCCCTGAACAGGCAGTTAACCCACTGTTCCCAGGCCGTCATTGAAAATAAGAATTTGTTCTTAACTGACTTGCCTGGTTAAATAAAGGTAAAATAAATAAAAAAAAATAAAAATGTTTCTAGAGACAATATCTCTTTCATCATCACTCAATGCCAAGGTTTACCTCCACTGTATTCACATCCTACCATACCTTTGTCTGTACACTATTTTATCGCCCCCAGAAACCTGCTCCTTTTACTCTCGGTTCCTGGACATCCTAGACGTCCAATTCTCATGGCTTTTAGCCGTACCCTTATCCTACTCCTCCTCTGTTCCTCTGGCGATGTAGAGGTGAATCCAGGCCCTGCAGTGCCTAGCTCCACTCCTATTCCCCAGGCGCTCTCTTTTGATGACTTCTGTAACTGTAAAAGCCTTGGTTTCATGCATGTTAACATTAGAAGCCTCCTCCCTAAGTTTGTTTTATTCACTGCTTTAGCACACTCTGCTAACCCGGATGTCTTAGCCATGTCTAAATCCTGGCTTAGGAAGACCACCTATAACTCTGAAATCTCCATCCCTAACTACAACAGTTTCAGACAAGATAGATCGGACAAAGGGGGCGGTGTTGCAATCTACTGCAGAGATAGCCTGCAGAGTTCTGTCCTACTATCCAGGTCTGTACCCAAACAATTTGAACTTCTACTTTTAAAAATCCACCTCTCTGAAAACAAGTCTCTCACCGTTGCTGCCTGCTATAGACCACCCTCTGCCCCCAGCTGTGCTCTGCATACCATATGTGAACTGATTGCCCCCCAAATATCCTCAGAGCTCGTGCTGCTAGGTGACCTAAACTGTGACATGCTTAACATATGCTTAATATAAACTTGATGCCCTCAATCTCACACAAATTATCAATGAACCTAAAAGGTACAACCCCAAAGCCGTAAACACGGGCACCCTCAATAATATCATCCTAACCAACTTGCCCTATAAATACACCTCTGCTGTTTTCAACCAAGATCTCAGCGATCACTGCCTGATTGCCTGGATCCGTAATGGGTCAGCGGTCAAACAACCTCCACTCATCACTATCAAACGCTCCCTGAGCAGGCCTTTCTAATTGACCTGGCCCGGGTATCCTGGAAGGTTATCAAATCAAATCACATTTATTTATATAGCCCTTCGTACATCAGCTGATATCTCAAAGTGCTGTACAGAAACCCAGCCTAAAACCCCAAACAGCAAGCAATGCAGGTGTTGAAGCACGTTGGCTTCAACACCCTAGAATGGCCAAAACCTAGGAAAAAACCTAGAGAGGAACCAGGCTATGAGGGGTGGCCAGTCCTCTTCTTGCTGTGCCAGGTGGAGATTATAACAGAACATGGCCAAGATGTTCAAATGTTCATAATTGACCAGCATGGTCAAATAATAATAATCACAGTAGTTGTCGAGGGTGCAGCAAGTCAGCACCTCAGGAGTAAATGTCAGTTGGCTTTTCATAGCTGATCATTAAAAGTATCTCTACCACTCCTGCTGTCTCTAGAGAGTTGAAAACAGCAGGTCTGGGAAGGGAAGCACGTCCAGTGAACAGCCGCAGGCAGAATAGCAGGCAGAATAGTTGAAACTGGAGCAGCAGCACGGCCAGGTGGACTGGGGACAGCAAGGAGTCATCATGCCAGGTAGTCCTGAGGTATGGTCCTAGGGCTCAGGTCCTCCGGGAGAGAGAAAGAAAGAGAGAAAGAGAGAATTAGAGAGAGCATACTTAAATTCACACAGGACACCGGATAAGACAGGAGAAGTACTCCAGATAAAACAAACTGATCCTAGCCCCCCGACACATAAACTACTGCAGCATAAATACTGGAAGCTGAGACAGGAGGAGTCAGGAGACACTGTGGCCCCATCCGATGATACCCCCGGACAGGGCCAATCAGGAAGGATATAACCCCACCCACTTTGCCAAAGCACAGCCCCCACACCACTAGAGGGATATCTTCAACCAACTTACCATCCTGAGACAAGGCCGAGTATAGCCCACAAAGATCTCCGCCACGGCACAACCCAAGGGGGAGTGCCAACCCAGACAGGAAGATCACATCAGTGACTCAACCCACTCAACGCACCCCTCCTAGGGACGGCATGAAAGAGCACCAGTAAGCCAGTGACTCAGCCCCTGTAATAGGGTTAGAGGCAGAGAATCCCAGTGGAAAGAGGGGAACCGGCCAGGCAGAGACAGCAAGGGTGGTTCGTTGCTCCAGAGCCTTTCCGTTCACCTTTACACTCCTGGGCCAGACTACACTCAATCATATGACCCACTGAAGAAATGAGTCTTCAGTAAAGACTTAAAGGTTGAGACCGAGTTTGCGTCTTTCACATGGGTAGGCAGACCATTCCATAAAAATTGAGCTCTATAGGAGAAAGCCCTGCCTCCAGCTGTTTGCTTAGAAATTCTAGGGACAATTAGGAGGCCTGCGTCTTGTGACCGTAGCGTACGTGTAGGTATGTACGGCAGGACCAAATCAGAGAGATTAGGTGGGAGCAAGCCCATGTAATGCTTTGTAGGTTAGCAGTAAAAACTTGAAATCAGCCCTTGCCTTGACAGGAAGCCAGTGTAGGGAGGCTAGCACAGGAGTAATATGATAAAATGTTTTGGTTCTAGTCAGGATTCTAGCAGCCGTATTTAGCACTAACTGAAGTTTATTTAGTGCTTTATCCGGGTAGCCGGAAAGTTGAGCATTGCAGTAGTCTAACCTAGAAGTAACAAAAGCATAGATTAATTTTTCTGCATCATTTTTGGACAGAAAGTTTCTGATTTTTGCAATGTTACGTAGATGGAAAAAAGCTGTCCTTGAAAAAGTCTTGATATGTTCGTCAAAAGAGAGATCAGGGTCCAGAGTAATGCAGAGGTCCTTCACAGTTTTATTTGAGACGACTGTGCAACCATTAAGATTAATTGTCAGATTCAACAGAATATCTCTTTGTTTCTTGGGACCTAGAACAAGCATCTCTGTTTTGTCCGAGTTTAAAATGAGAAGGATTGCAATCATCCACATCCTTAGGTCTGAAACACAGGCTTCTAGCGAGGGCAATTTTGGGGCTTCACCATGTTTCATTGAAACGTACAGCTGTGTGTCATCCGCATAGCAGTGAAAGTTAACATTATGTTTTCGAATGACATCCCCAAGAGGTAAAATATATAGTGAAAACAATAGTGGTCCTAAAACGGAACCTTGAGGAACACCGAAATGTACAGTTGATTTGTCAGAGGACAAACCATTCACAAACCAAACCAATTTGGGTTTCCAATCTCTCCAAAAGAATGTGGTGAACGATGATACCAAAAGCAGCACTAAGGTCTAGGAGCACGAGGACAGATGCAGAGCCTTGGTCTGATGCCATTAAAAGGTAATTTACCACCTTCACAAGTGCAGTCTCAGTGCTATGATGGGGTCTAAAACAAGACTGAAGCATTTCGTATACATTGTTTGTCTTCAGGAAGGCAGTGAGTTGCTGCGCAACAGCCTTTTCAAAAATTTCTGAGAGGAATGGAAGATTCGATATAGGCTGATAGTTTCTTATATTTTCTGGGTCAAGGTTTGGCTTTTTTCAAGAGAGGCTTTATTACTGCCACTTTTAGTGAGTTTGGTACACCTCCGGTGGATAGAGAGCCATTTATTATGTTCAACATAGGAGGGCCAAGCACAGGAAGCAGCTCGTTCAGTAGTTTAGTTGGAATAGGAATAGGGATTATTTTCATCATTGTGTCAAGAGATATAGTACTAAAACACTTGAGTGTCTCTCTTGATCCTAGGTCCTGGCAGAGTTGTGCATACTCAGGACGCTGTATGTGGCCCAGGAGGCCTGTAAACTGTAGCTATAAAAAAGTGATTGAGTAGGCTGCATAGATTTCATGACTAGGAGCTCAAAAGATTTGTAAATTGAAATTTGCTGTCGTAAATGTTAGCAACACCTCCGCCTTTGCGGGATGCACGGGGGATATGGTCACTAGTGTAACCAGGAGGTGAAGCCTCATTTAACACAGTAAATTCATCAGGCTTAAGCCATGTTTCAGTCAGTCCAATCACATCAAGATTATGATCAGTGATTAGTTAATTGACTATAATTGCCTTTGAAGTAAGGGATCTAACATTAAGTAGCCCTATTTTGAGATGTGAGGTATCACAATCTCTTTCAATAATGACAGGAATGGAGGTCTTTATCCTAGTGAGATTTCTAAATCGACCTCATCCCGTCAGTAGAGGATGCCTGTTTTTTTTTTTTAAATACCTTCCTCACCATCTTAAATAAGCATGCCCCATTCAAGAAATTTAGAACCAGGAACAGATATAGCCCTTGGTTCTCTCCAGACCTGACTGCCCTTAACCAACACAAAAACATCCTGTGGCGTTCTGCATTAGCATCGAAGCATTGCTTCCTGCAACACAAACTCAAAAAAGTTATGGGACATTGTAAAGTCCATGGAGAATAAGATCATCTCCTTCCAGCTGCCCAGTGCACTGAGGATAGGAAACTCTGTCACCACCGATAAATCCACTATAATTGAAAATTTCAATAAGCATTTTTCCACGGCTGGCCATGCTTTCCACCTGGTCACCCCTACCCCGGTCAACAGCACTGCACCTCCCACAGCAACTCGCCCAAGCCTTCCCCATTTCCCCTTCTCCCAAATCCAGTCAGCTGATGTTCTGAAAGAGCTGCAAAATCTGGACCCCACAAATCAGCCGGGCTAGACATTCTGGACCCTTTATTTCTAAAATTATCTGCCGAAATTGTTGCAACCCCTATTACTAGCCTATTCAACCTCTCTTCCGTGTCGTCTGAGATTCCCAAAGATTGGAAAGCAGCTGCGGTCATTCCCCTCTTCAAAAGGTTGGACACTCTAGACCCAAACTGCTACAGACCTATATATAGAGTGGGGCAAAAAAAGTATTTAGTCAGCCACCAATTGTGCAAGTTCTCCCACTTGAAAAGATGAGAGAGGCCTGTAATTTTCATCAACTATCTGTCAACTATGACAGACAAAATGAGAAAAAAAATCCAGAAAATCACATTGCAGGATTTTTTATGAATTTATTTGCAAATTATGGTGGAAAATAAGTATTTGGTCACATACAAACAAGCAAGATTTCTGGCTCTCACAGACTTGTAACTTCTTCTTTAAGAGGCTCCTCTGTCCTCCACTCATTACCTGCATTAATGGCACCTGTTTGAACTTGTTATCAGTATAAAAGACACCTGTCCACAACCTAAAACATTCACACTTCGAACTCTACTATGGCCAAGACCAAAGAGCTGTCAAAGGACACCAGAAACAAAATTGTAGACCTGCACCAGGCTGGGAAGACTGAATCAGTCTGGTTTGAAGAAATCAACTGTGGGAGCAATTATTAGGAAATGGAAGACATACAAGACCACTGATAATCTCCCTCGATCTGGGGCTCCACGCAAGATCTCACCCCGTGGGGTCAAAATGATCACAAGAACGGTGAGCAAAAATCCCAGAACCACACGGGGGACCTAGTGAATGACATGCAGAGATGGGACCAAAGTAACAAAGCCTACCATCAGTAACACACTACGCCGCCAGTGACTCAAATCCTGCAGTGCCAGACGTGTCCCCCTGCTTAAGCCATTACATGTCCAAGCCCGTCTGAAGTTTGCTAGAGAGCATTTGGATGATTCAGAAGAAGATTGGGAGAATGTCATAAGGTCAGATGAAACCAAAATATAACTTTTTGGTAAAAACTCAACTCGTCGTGTTTGGAGGACAAAGAATGTTGAGTTGCATCCAAAGAACACCATACCTACTGTGAAGCATGGGGGTGGAAACATCATGCTTTGGGGCTGTTTTTCTGCAAAGGGACCAGGACGACTGATCCGTGTAAAGGAAAGAATGAATGGGGCCATGTATCGTGAGATTTTGAGTGAAAACCTCCTTCCATCAGCAAGGGCATTGAAGATGAAACGTGGCTGGGTCTTTCAGCATGACAATGATCCCAAACACACCGCCCGAGCAACGAAGGAGTGGCTTCGTAAGAAGCATTTCAAGGTCCTGGAGTGGCCTAGCCAGTCTCCAGATCTCAACCCCATAGAAAATCTTTGGAGGGAGTTGAAAGTTTGTGTTGCCCAGCAACAGCCCCAAAACATCACTGCTCTAGAGGAGATCTGCATGGAGGAATGGGCCAAAATACCAATATTGCCAACAAAGGGTATATAACAAAATATTGAGATAAACTTTTGTTATTGACCAAATACTTATTTTCCACCATAATTTGCAAATAAATTCATAAAAAATCCTACAATGTGATTTTCTGGATTTTTTTTTTCATTTTGTCTGTCATAGTTGAAGTGTACCTATGATGAAAATGACCTCTCTCATATTTTTAAGTGGGAGAACTTGCACAATTGGTGGCTGACTAAATACTTTTTTTGCCCCACTGTATCCTACCCTGCCTTTCTAAAGTCTTCGAAAGCCAAGTTAACAAACAGATCACCGGCCATTTTGAAACGCACCGTACCTTCTCCACTATGCAATCTGGCTTCAGAGCTGGTCATGGGTGCCCCTCAGCCACGCTCAAGGTTCTAAACGATATCTTAACCGCCATCGATTAGAAACAATACTGTGCAGCCGTATTCATTGACCTGGCCAAGGCTTTCGACTCTGTCAATCACCACATCCTCATAGGCAGACTCAACAGCCTTGCTTTCTCAAATGATTGCCTTGCCTGGTTCACCAAATACTTATCTGACAGAGTTCAGTGCGTCACATCGGAGGGCCTGTTGTCCGGGCCTCTGGCAGTCTCTATGTGGGTTCCACAGGGTTAAAATTCTTGGGCTGACTCTCTTCTCTGTATATAACAATGAAGTTGCTCTTGCTGCTGGTGAGTCTCTGATCCACCTCTACGCAGACGACACCATTCTGTATACTTCTGGCCCTTCTTTGGACACTGTGTTAACAACACTCCAGACGAGCTTCAATGCCATACAACTCTCCTTCCGTGGCCTCCAACTGCTCTTAAATTCAACTGATCGCTGCCTGAACCTGGCAGCCCGTCCATCATCACTACTCTGGACAGTTCTGATTTAGACTATGTGGACAACTACAAATACCTAGGTGTCTGGTTAGACTGTAAACTCTCCTTCCAGACTCACATAAAACATCCAAAGATAAATCTAGAATTGGCTTCCTATTTCGCAACAAAGCATCCTTCACTCATGCTGCCAAACATACCCTCGTAAAACTGACCATCTTACCGATCCTCGACTTTGGTGATGTCATTTACAAAATAGCCTCCAACATCCTACTCAACAAATTGGATTCAGTCTATCACAGTGCCATCTGTTTTGTCACCAATGCCCCATATACTACCCACCACTGCGACCTGTACGCTCTGGTTGGCTGGCCCTCGCTTCATACTCGTCGCCAAACTCACTGGCTCCAGGTCATCTACAAGACCCTGCTAGGTAAAGTCCCACCTTATCTCTGCTCGCTGGTCACCATAGCTGCACCCACCCGAAGCGCGCGTTCCAGCAGGTATAGCTCACTTGTCACCCCCAAAGCCAATTCCTCCTTTGGCCACCTCTCTTTCCAGTTCTCTGCTGCCAATGACTGGAACGAACTACAAAAATCTCTGAAACTGGAAACACTTATCTCCCTCACTAGCTTTAAGCACCAGCTGTCAGAGCAGCTCACAGATCACTGCACCTGTACATAGCCCATCTATAAATAGCCCAAACAACTACCTCTTCCCCTACTGTATTTATTTATTTTGCTCCTTTGCACCCCAGTATTTCTACTTTGCGCACTCATCTACTGTCAAATCTACCATTCCAGTGTTTTAATTGCTATATTGTATTTACTTCGCCACCATGGCCTATTTATTGCCTTTACCTCCCTTATCTCACCTAATTTGCTCACATTGTATATAGACTTATTTTTCTACTGTATTATTGACTGTTATATAGCACACTGTATTACTTATACAACTAATATAAGGACAGGACATGAGACGGGAGTAGAAATGAACGTGGGCATTGTTTAATGTGTTTTACAGGAAGGACATTCCAAGCATTTCAACGTAGGTAAGCAAAGCGGGTTACAGGTGCCCTAAAGGGAAAAAATAGAATATCAATACACAACATCTTCCTCCCCCTTTACCTTTGATGACTCATAAGGAAAAAGTAAATATTTACTGTTTTGCCTATTGTTTTCTTTTTAATATAAATTCTCTAAATGTAAATAAATGAACTTTTCAGAATAACCTTTTCTAAATTAGGGATAGAGGGTAGACTGCCTCAGTCCCCAGACTTAACCCAGGGGTGTATTCTGCCCCAATGTCGGAGGTTGGTCTGTACTAAATAGTCAACCTGTCAGGGGGTCATCTTTCTCTTGCAGGGTAATGACGACGTACAGGTGAGTCTACAGTCACATTATCTCTGAGTCTGAGTGGTGATGGTGTATGCCCAGACTGGGGTGCAACAGTACCCTGAGTAGGCACTCTGGAGCACTTTCCACATTTGTAGGTTGCTGCAGTGGATGTTCAGGTGATAGCTCATAGTCATGGTTGGTCTCCAGTTGCTGATCTTGATTTGTCACTTGACATGAGTCATCTCTGAGGTTGGTTCCTGGCAACAGTTGATCCACGTGTCTCCTCCAGATTATGTTTTCCGGTGTGTGAAATGTATAGGACACAGGCCCTGTTTGTGCAACCACTGTGGCTGGTATCCACTTTGTACCTTTGCAGTAGTTCCGAGCAAGAACTCTCTCTCCAGATATGAAGCTTCTGTCTTTTTCTTTGCTCCGTGTCTCCACCTGTGCTCTCTGTTGTGTCTGTACAACCTGTCTCTTCTTTGGAGGTCTCAGGAGGTCGAGTCGCGAGCAAAGCTGTCTTTTCATCATGGCTGACGCGGGTGCCACTTTGGTTGTAGCGTGGGGAGTGTTTATGTAGGTTAACAGGAAGGTGTTTAGACGCCTATTGAGGGAGCCGTTCCCTTGTGGTGATTTTAAAGCTTGCTTCATCGTTTGGACAAACCTTTCAGCGAGGCCGTTCATTGCAGGGTGATACGGTGCTGACTTCATGTGCTGAATTCCATTTGCTTCCATGAATGACCGGAACTCTTCAGACACCAGTTGGGGGCCATTATCACTAACGAGTTGCGTTGGCAAGCCGAAGCGACTGAAGATTGACAATAGCTCTTCGATGGTTCTCTCCGCTGAGGTGCTCTTCATCACTGTGACCTCAGGCCATTCGCTGTGTGCGTCAACTACGACTAAGAACATACGATCCTCCAGTGGGCCTGCATAGTCTATGTGGACTCGCTGCCAAGGCTCCTCTGGGAAGTCCCGTGGGTGTAGTGGCGCTAGCTGAGGCATGTTCCTCATCTTTTGACATGCAGAACATGACTTGACCTTGTCTTCGATAGCTGCTTCCAGACCTGGCCACCAAAAGTAGCTGCTTGCAATCTCCTTCATTCGCACCATGTCACAGTGCCCTGAATAGAGTTCTTCAAGCACCTGCCTCCTCAGTGGCGGCGGCGGTATGATGACTCGAAAACCCCATAGCAAGCATCCAAACTGAACTGTGAGCTCGTTTCTCCTCACTAGGTAAGGTTGTAGGCTGTCTGACATCTCTCCTTTTCCACGAGTGACAATGTCCACGACCTCAGACATCACTGGATCAGAGTGGGTGAACTTTTTCACTTGGACAGATGTAACTGGGGTGTTCGTCACTTCCTTGAAGTATAATATTTCAGCCTGTTAGTGCTCAGTGTGTGCGACAGGTAAGAGAAGCCTTGAGAGGTCGTCTGCATTGCAGTGCTGCTCAGACCTTCTGTACTTGATATCGTACTGGTGAGCAGATAACAATAACGCCCATCGCTGCATGCGGCTGGCTGCATGCGGCTGGCTGCAAGCGACGGAATGCCGGTGTGGGGATCAAAGATGGAGGTGAGGGGTCTATGGTCCGCCAGCAGTGTGAATCGTTGGTCAAACAAAAACTGATGAAATTTCTTAACTCCAAACACAATGGCGAGTGCTTCACGCTCTATCTGTGCATAATTGCTCTCTGCTTTATTTAAGGTCCGTGATGTGAAAGCAATTGGCCTTTCTTCACCTGATGGCATGTTGTGTGAGACAACCGCACCAACGCCATAAGGCGATGCATCACATGCCAACTGTAATGGCAAGTTGGGGTTGAAGTGGGTTAGGGTCTCTGACTGAGCTAAGGCTGTTTTCACTTTCTTGAAGGCCTCCTCACATCTGTCTGTCCACTTCCACTGTTTGGTTTTGTTCAAAAGTTGATGCAGTGGCTTTAACATGGTAGCTAGGTTTGGCACAAATTTTGCGTAGTATATCAGTAGTCCAAAGAATGATCTCAGCTGACTCACGTTCTGTGAGGATGGAGCTTCCGCAACGGCCTTCACCTTCGATGGCGCCTTGTGGAGCCCCAAACTGTCGATGACGTAGCCCAGGTACTGAACAGAGGGCCGGAAAACCTCGCATTTGTCCTTCCGGACCCTCAGACCGTACTCCTCCAATCTCTGTAGTGTAGCGTTCAGGTTTCTCAGGTGCTCCAGCTCGTCTTTGCTGGTGATGAGTAGATCATCGAGGTAACATTGGACCCCAGTGAGCCCGCTCAGTATCTGGTCCATAGCTCTCTGAAACAAGGCCGGAGCTGAGGTGATTCCAAAAGGAAGCCTCCGGTACCTGTACCGGAGTCCTTTGTGAGTCACTATAGTCAACAGTTCTTGTGACTCTTGGTACACATGCATCTGTAGATAGACTTATGTCAGGCCTATCTTACTGAATTGTTGTCCTCCAGCTAAACCAGAAAAGAGGTCGTCAATGAGGGGTAGTGGATATTTTTCAGCAGTCGAGACTGGGTTAATGGTGACTTTGAAATCACCACAGAGTCTGAGTGATCCATCTTTTTTCATAACTGGAACAACGGGTGTAGCCCATTCACTAACATTCACTGGATCCAATACTCCACTCTCGACTAGTCTGTTTAGCTCAATTTCAACTTTGGTTTTATGGCGTATGGGACAGGTCTAGCTTTGAAGCATTTTGGCTTGCTGTCAGTTTAACTGTTATGTCCTTCATACTGCCAAGGTCTCATTTGAACATATCCGCATGTTTCCTCAATATCCCTTGTAGGTTTGTGTCCTCTTTTGCAACCATGTGAATTTCATGCCAGTTTAGTTTGATCTTTTCCAGCCATGTGCGTCCTAGGAATGCTGGATAGTTGCCTTTCACTATGTAGAGTGGTATCTTTACCTTCTGTTTGTTGAGCTCCACTGTAACGATCACGCTTCCTCTCACTGGAACAATCTCACGGGTGTATGTTTTCAGTGTCATCTTTGTGGACTGTAGTGTGAGGTGGTGTAGTTTCTCCTTGTATACAGCCTCAGACAGCAAAGATATGGCTGCTCCAGTGCCCACTTGCATCCGTACTGCGTTTCCATCCAGTAGTGGTGTCACCCAGTACCCGTATCCATTGTCTGAAATTGACATAACATGCAAAGATTCTTTCCCTTCAGACAGGGTATCACTTTGTTCATCTGTGTGCTCCATTTTATGCACTTTCTTTTTGTACTTCCTGAAGTCGCTTTTCCTTTGTTCAGTACTTTTGTTTGATTGTGTCTTTTTGTTTTTACATGCACGTTCGATGTGACCCTTTCCCCCACAACTTCTCCAGTGTAAGTCTTTGCACCAACACTCCTCTGCTTGGTGCCCTGGTTTCCCACAGCGATAGCATGGCTTGCCACCTCCTGCCTTGTTCTTTAACCACGTAGACACGCTATGCACTTTGGTCAATGCACTTAGCTGTTGTGTGTCTTTATTTGCCATTTCCATTGACGCACTCACTTCTATTGCTCTCTGCAATGTTAAGTAACTCTCAGTCAAAAGGCGTTTCTGAATTGCCTCGCTGCGCATGCCACACACTAACCTATCACGTATAGTGTCACTCATTGATCGCCCAAATTCACAGTGTTCAGATAACTGTTTCAATACAGCCACAAACTGTGAGATTGATTCCCCCTCCTCTTGATTTCTCTTATGAAACTGGAATCTCTCTGCGATTATCAGTGGTTTGGGAGAGTAATGTCCTTTTAAGGTAGCCACAATTTCATCATATGATTTATCACCAGGTTTTCAATACATTACTAGGCTGCACAGTAGATTGAATGTTTTTCCTCCCATAACAGTCAAAAATGTTGGCACAACGACTTCTGCTTTAATTTCATTTGTCAACACAAAGTACTCAAAACGTTCTGTGTAAGAACTCCATTGTCCACAGATTCATCAAATGTTCCTATATTTCCAATCAATGCAGACATTTTCGGTTTATTTTTCTATCTCACACTTTTCAGATGGTCCCTTACTCCCAGGCCTTTTTTTTTCTTTCTTTTAAGTCACGCTGACTTCACTTCCTCCCGCAGCTAAACTCTTCCTATCCCTCGAGGCTCTCCTTGCCGTGACATCAAAGGCTAGCTAGCATCACTCGACTGGCTAGCTCCAAGTTTTGTTTGCGTCTTTCTACAGAGAGAGAAAAAAGATAACGAATTTAACTCAGACTTTCTGCCGAAGATGATGAGCACAAACGTGAGAACGTTTCTTCCTCGTCGCCAGTTTTGTTGTATAGCACACTGTATTACTTATACAACTAATATAAGGACAGGACATGAGACCAGAGTAGAAATGAACGTGGGCATTGTTTAATGCGTTTTACAGGAAGAACATTCCAAGCATTTCAAAGTAGGTAAGCAAGGGGGGTTACAGGTGCCCTAAAGGGACCAACTAGAATATCAATACACAACATTGACTGTACGTTTGTTTTACTCCAACTGCCAGGTCGCAGTTGTAAATTAGAGCTTGTTCTCAACTTGCCTGCCTGGTTAAATAAAGGTGAAATAAAGAAAATAAAAAAATAGATGTAATCCTCTTCCTAGAGGATGTTGGCTGGTTCAATTTGATTGGATATCTAATTTATTATCTTTAGTTTGGTCTGTGAATTGGTCAACAAATTATTTTGAAAATTAACAAGTCATCTGGTATAAATGAAATGAAAGTATCGCTCTTATCCTGTGTCCTGCCCATGGAATAAAGTTGTACGAAAATGCTTCTCTTCTAAAATAACCAAGCCCATGGCCTGAGTAGGTCGGATTAGTCCTAGTTGATGCTTTGGCTTGTAAATTAACATTAAGATATGTATGCCTAGAATAATCCCTTGTAATGCTTGTTAAGGCTTTGTAATTTAAGTTTATGCCTTGTGTGTGATTTCATTCATTTTACAAAGTTTTTAAATAACAGTTGCGTTTTGCATTCACTTCTCATGACCATTTCTTGATTTTAGTCAGCTCAACTCATATACTTGATCACTGACAAACAATTGGCATGCATAAAGAGATGGAGAAAAAACAATTCTAGAGGTTAGTGTGCATTTACTTAGCAAACACCAAAACAGGGAATTGAAGGAAAATATACCCGTTTTGAAACTCTTCTCTGACAAGATGCGTTCCAAAAAAAGTTTATTGGGGAAAAAAACATGAGCAAAATGTTGAATATGTTGCCTCCTTAGAGCGAGAGGAGACACTTTTTGAAGCAGCAATGTAAAGTGCTAGAAAAATTGTGTCAAGACACAAGAGCACCGTGCCCACAACTCTGCTGGACCATTCCCAGTGAAATCTCCATTCACACCATGGTGGGAACAGGTGAAGACCCAGTACAATTGGGTCTTGTTAGACGTATTGTTAGACGTATGGCAAGTACTTTTGCTTTCAATTCCAAGTGAAATTGTCCACAAGCCACGGATGATTTTAATAAGCAAGGCACAATTGTCAAACCGCTGTTTGACAATGAAGGCAATGCAGGCATTTTAGAGGTGCTTAAAGCAAACTTGCAAACAGACTGGACTAGGGCCATGGCCTGTAAGCAGGGCGCGCAATAGCTTTTTGAACAGTATGCAGATCGACTATGGAAACATTTCTATGAATATTCTGGCCATTAAACACCATCACGTGACAATAACATGTAACTAACAATGCTCAAACAAAAAGCAGGCTGGTCTCTATATGTTTTGTTATTTTGATTTCAAAACTGAGATTGGAGAAATGGAAAACGTTCTGTTTACGTTTTTCATTTCTGAATTTTAAAAAAGAAAATCATAAATCGATTTGTTTTTTACAAATTTGTGACAAAATTGGACATGGAATAACAGAACATAACATTTTGGATTTTAGTTGGGGTTTTTTTATACGTGGAAGTGCACACCCCACTCATAGAATATTAATGAGCTTAGGGGGTGTATTTACAGCCTATGTTAGCACCACAAAGAAATTATTAGACTGAGTGTGACAGGAAAAAAAAATACTTATGTTAGCTAAGATGCAGAACTTAATATGAAGTTAGCATGCCAATAGAACAAACTCAACAACAACTTAACTTGGCTTGCACTAGTGAGCTAGCTAACTAGCTAGCCCTAACTGGTTACTGGCTATAGTCATGCTAGCTAGTGGGAGTAAGTTAGTCCATCAACCTGATACAAGATGAAGCTGCCCTGCCAGAGCTACCTGCTGCAGAAAGGTTAGATTTCTCCATTACTTTTCTGTCCCTAACTTAGCTAAATGTTCTGCCAGCTGATGATGCTTATTGACTGAGTAAAAATAAATAAATGGTTACCTATCTGATACTTTGCATAGCTAACTTTGCTTACACATACAGTGCATTATGAAAGTATTCAAACCCCTTCACTTTTTCCACATTTTGTTACATTACAGCCTTATTCTAAAATGGATTAAATAAATGGTTTCCTCATCAACCTACGCACAATACCCCATAATGACAAAGCTACAACTTTTTTTGTTGTTGTTGCAATTTTATAAAAAATAAAGACAGGCATTACCTTATTTAGATAGCCATTCAGACCCTTTGCTATGAGACTTGAAATTGGGCTCAGGTGCATCCTGTTTCCATTGATCATTATTGAAATGTTTCTACAACTTGATTAGAGTCCACCTGTGCTAAATTAAATGGATTGGACATGATTTGGAAAGGCACACACCTGTCTATATAATGTCCCACAGTTGACAGTGCATGTCAGAGCAAAAAACAAGCCATGAGGTCGCAGGAATTATCCGTAGATCTCCGAGACAGGATTGTGTCGAGGCACAGATCTGGGGAAGGGTATCAAAACATGTCTGCAGCATTCAAGGTCCCCAAGAATACAGTGGTGTCCATCATTCTTAAATTGGAGAAGTTTGGAACCACCAAGACTCTTCCTAGAGCTGACCGCCTGGTCAAACTGAACAAATGGAGGAGAAGGGCCTTGGTCAGGGAGGTGACCAAGATCCCGATGGTCATTCTGACAGCGCTTCAAAGTTCCTCTGTGGAGATGAGATAACCATCCAGAAGGACAGCAATCTCTGCAGCACTCCACTAATCATGCCTTTATAATAGAGTGGCCAGACAGAAGGCACTCAGTAAAAGGTACATGACAGCCTGCTTGGAGTTTGCCAAAAGGCAACTAAAAGACTCTCAGACCATAAGAAACAAGACTCTCTGGTCTGATGAAACCGAGATTGAAGTATGGTGGTGGCAGCATCATGCTGTGGGGATGTTTTTTCTGGGGCAGGGACTGGGAGACCAGTCAGGATCAAGGGAAAGATGAACAGAGCAAAGTACAGAGAGATCCAAGATGAAAAACTGCTCCATAGCACTCAGGACCTCAGACTGGGGAGATGGTTCACCTTCCAACAGGACAACAACCCTAAGAACACAGCCAAGACAATGCAGGAGTGGCTTCTGGACAAGTCTCTGAATGTCCTTGAGTGGCCCAGCCAGAGCCAGGAATTTAAACTGAATGAACATCTCTTCAGAGACCTGAGAATAGCTGAACAGCGATGCTCACCATCCAACCTGATAGAACTTGAGAGGATCTGCAGAGAAGAATGGGAGAAACTTCCCAAATACAGGTGTGCCAAGCTTGTAGCGTCATACCCAAGAATAATCGAGGCTGTAATCGCTGCCAATGATGCTTCAACAAAGTACTGAATAAAGGGTCTGAATACTTAAGCAAATGTATTTCAGTTTTTTATTTTTAATAAACTTGCTGAAATTTCTAATCCATTTCAGAATACGGCCCACGGAATCATGCTCAGATCAAAGAATTTGCGATAGTAAGGTTTTTAAAAATGGTTTGTTATTCAAATTAATAGCCAGATGAATACTCGCCTTTGTGTAATGACTTAACTCCCACCGCGTGTGGGACATTTATTTTGAAGGCACTTATAAATAACAACTGCACGAGGACAGACAGTGACTGACAGGCTGACACACACGTTACAGTTACAAATAGTAGCTTCTAGAAATTGCTCAAAAAATAGTATTTCAAAGAAAAGGAAAGTAGACAGTGAATGTAGGGTGTTCCAGTAAGTGTGGACATAGACATTATTCTTTGAGGTATCAGGGAAACTGTGTGCTTAGCGTGCAAAGAGAGCATCGCTGTCTTGAAAGACTACAACTTGTCCCGACACTTCCAGACAAAGCATGCAGAGAAGTATAGGACTATGTATTTTGAGCAGAGGCCAAGTGCATCGAAATAGTTGCTTTCTTAGTTGCAAAAGCAGCAAGGACTTTTCACAAACTGCATTCAGCAAACAACGGAATTGCGATTCTGGGCCGATGCCTTACTGCTAGTTGGGATTTCTCCTTGGCCCTGGATGAGAGCAGTGATGCACGTGACACGACGCAGTTGTTGATATTCTTAAAAGGCATAACCCCAGACATTGAAATTACAGAGGAGCTTGCTTCAGTGCAGCAAATGAAGAGCACAACAACAGGGAAAGATTTATTGGAGGAGGTTAATACGTGTGTGGCAAAGCTGGGACTGAGTTTGGAAAAGTTTTCCAGTGTGACAACTGATGGGTGCCCAAACATGACAGGAAAAGCATTGCCCATAGCGACGTCAGAAACTATACCTGACTTCACTGCTCTAGTCAACGCCCATCAGAGACTTCACTCCTCACACGGATTGAGTAGTTTAAATGTAATGTTGAGCTCTCTCTCTTTCTTGTGTTTTTGTGCATACCCATTAACAAGAGTTCTGTCCGTGGTGCTGAATGCACAGTGTACTTTTCCCTCCGTGTAGTTCATTGCATGTTTAATAATGAAAATACCTACCAAAAGGAGAACATGGATGTGGTTTATTTCTGTGCATGTTAAAAAAGTAAAATAATTAGCATATCTGGACAGGATTTACAGGTCGCGAAGTGGTAGGCAACACAAGCTCACAGAACGGGACCGCTGAGTGCTGAAGAGCGTAGCGCATAAAAATTGTCTGTCCTCAGTTACAACACTCACTACTAAGTTCCAAACTGCCTCTGGGAGGAACGTCAGCACAAGAACTGTTTGTCGGGAGCTTCATGAAATGGATTTCCATGACCGAGCAGCCGCACGCACACAAGCCTAAGATCACCATGCGCAGTGCCATGCGTCGTCTGGAGTGGTGTAAGCCGCTGGAGCAGTGGAAACGTGTTCTCGATAGTGATGAATCACGCTTCACCATCTGGCAGTCCGACTGACAAATCTGGGTGTGGCGGATGCCAGGAGAACGCTACCTGCCCCAATGCATAGTGCAAACTATAAAGTTTGGTGAAGGAGGAATACTGGTTTGGGATGTTTTTCATGTTTTTGGACTAGGCCCCTTAGTTCCGGTGAAGGGAAATCTTAACGCTACAACATACAGTGAAATTCTAGACGATTCTGTGCTTCCAACTTTGTGGCAACAGTTTGGGGAAAGCCCAGTGTGTTTCTGCATGAAAATACCAAGTAGGCTAAAATAAAAAGTAATAATGAAAAGTAACACAATAAGAATAACAATAATGAGGCTATATACAGGGGGCACCGGTACCGAGTCAGTGTGCGGAGGTACAGGCTAGTTGAGGTAATCTGTACATGTAGGTGGGGGCGAAGTGACTATGCATAGGTAACAAACAAACAGCGAGTAGCAGCAGTGCACAAGAGGGAGGGTCATTGTAAATTGTCAGGTGGCGATATTTATGAATTGTTCAGCAGTCTAATGGCTTTGGGGTAGAAGCTGCTGAGGAGCCTTTTGGTCCTAGACTTGGCGCTCCAGTACCGCTTGCCGTGCGGTAGCAGAGAAAACAGTCTATAGCTTGGGCTTTATGGGCTTTCCTCTGAAACCGCCTATTACATAGGTCCTGGATGGCAGGAAGCTTGGCCACAGTGATGTATTGGGCCGTTGGCACTACCCTCTGTAGTGCCTTACGGTCAGATGCCGAGCAGTTGCCATACCAGGCAGGGATGCAACCGGTCAGGATGCTCTCGATGTTGCAGCTGTAGAACCTTTTGAGGATCTGGTGGCCCATGGCAAATCTTTTCAGTCTCCTGAGGGGGAAAATGTTTTGTTGTGCCCTCTTCAAGACTGTCTTGGTATGTTTGAATCATGATAGTTTGTTGATGATGTGGACACCAAGGAACTTAAAACTCTCGACCCGCTCCACTATAGCCCTGTCGATGTTAATGGGGGCCTGTTCGGTCTGCCTTTTCCTGTAGTCCACGATCAGCTCCTTTGTCTTGCTCACATTAAGGGAGAGGTTGTTGTCCTGGCACCACACTGCCATTTCTCGGACCTCCTCCCTATAAGACGTCACATCGTTGTCGGTGATCAGGCCTACCACTATTGTGTTGTCAGCTAACTTAATGATGGTGTTGGAGTCGTGTTTGGCCACGCAGTCGTGGGTGAACAGGGAATACAGGGGGGGGGGGACTAAGTACACACCCCTGAGGGACCCCAGTGTTAAGGATCAGCATGGGGTGGTAAGAGTCCAGGATCCAGTTGCAGAGGGAGGTGTTTAGTCCCAGAGTCCTTAGTTTAGTGATGAGCTTTGTGGGCACCATGGTGTTGAACGCTGAGCTGTAGTTGATGAACAGCATTCTCACATAGGTGTTCCTTTTGTCCAGGTGAGAAAGGGTGGTGTGGAGTGTGATTGAGATTGCGTCATCTGTGGATCTGTTGGGGCGTTATACGAATTGAAGTGGGTCTATGGTGTCCGGGAGGATACAGTTGATGTGAGCCATGACCAGTCTTTCATGTGTCTGAAATATAACCTAGTTTTGTTTTAGTGCCTGGCTAAGCAGACACCCGCGAGCAGTTTGGATGAAATGATTGCAGAACATGTATGTGTACATTTATTTTGCAAAGCTTGCGCACACAATACTTGTGCACGCAACAAGGGGCGTCTGGTCAGCATATTCACTTGTCAGTGTACGCTGCTGCTCTACCCCAATGTTTTAAACTCAATATGCAGTTGTCTGGAGCATCTGGACTAACTGTAATTCTAACATAGCCAGGTAGGCTGCGACAATGTAGTCTCTAACATATGTTTATAACATTAACCCTTTTAATCTTGTGTGGTAGTCAGTTGTTAGATTTATGTGGGTGATTCTTAGTAGTTTCTGTTCCTATGCACATTGTGCATTTAGCCAAGTCCTTCTGATTTGTGAGATGGAAAAATCTGTTGGTGTCCTTGAGCAAGGCACTTAAAATGAATATCTGACTCCTTAAAGATGATTTAGCAATATGCAAGAGACTATAGTTGAGTTACAGGAATTGGCTATCAAGAAAGGTCTGAGAATGGAATTCTAAATGCAAGGGTATTTAATTAACATTGTAAAATTAATGATAACATTATACAAAGGCATAAAGCTTAAGTTACAAAACAATACTAGCTTAACAAGGCATTATTCTAGGCATGATCAGAGAGGGAGAGAAAGGCATTTTGTCCCCTCCATGGGGGGAGGGCTGACTACCCCTTAAAAGTCTTGGGCCATTTGCCGTTCAGAGGTGACAGAGAGCACAGTTTAGGGCCAAGCCTACAAAATCCCCCCTAGACAGAAGCTGTACGTTACTGTACATGAGCAGCCTGTGTCCAATACATGAAGAAACGGCTCACACCACATGAGAGTTTTACTTTCTTGAGTTCTAAGTCCAGCTTTTGGAACCCAACCTCTATAGTCTTCGAGCCATTTATTTTTCTGGGGGAGATTTGACAATGCGCTTCAGACATGCACATGTCCCTAGGTACATATTACTTCAACCAAGCCAAAGAAAAAGTTATTATTTGTTGAGTGCAGAGAAATGACATCAGATCAATCAGTTCTCAACATTTGGTTGAACATAATTACAGTTAAGAGTTTCCAGTCACTGTTTGGCGTTGTGTGTTGGTCAGATCGGTTGATCTGGTCAAAGATAACCTAGAAGTTTATCAAGAATCAGATGGATATGAATGGAATGCAAGACCAATGAATGCATAATTAATGTTACACTCTATCAGAAGTGTTAAATTGTACTTGCCTTTGAGAAAGAGAGAAAGTTCCGATTGAAATTGCCCCCCCCTCCCCCGGAGGAGGTTTACCTTGAAAATATGAAAACCACTCATTTTGACATCTTTGGGAGATGAGAATCGTAGGCTGAATAATTCTAGAATACGGATTTAGGAAGCCTGAGTTTATTCAAAAGGCCCATTGTGTAACGACCGGTCGTAGCTTTATAGTAAATGGTAAGGCCCGGAAGGTAAACTCATACAGGCTGGTACCTGTAGGGTAAGTCCTAGGGGGTAACTCCCTAGTAGGTTAGTTCCTGCTAGTACTATAAAGTCAATAGTAAATCCCAGTGGATTAATACCTGTGATGGAACCTGCAAAGGGTGAGTCCTAGGGGGTAAATACCAGTGGGGTTGGTTCCCTGTATAGCTACAACGGGGTGAGAGCCTAGTTGTATTGGCCATAAAAGTGTGAATGGAAGGTTGTGTGCCCTGTTGGGGTGGTGAACCATGGCAGATTATGTGGAAATAGGAAGACAAATGTGAATAATTTTGGTGAAGTATTATCAATAATAGGGATATTGGAGGAGATACGGCACAAAGACATTAAGAAATCCGTATTCTCCAGTAATAGATTCGCAGACGTTTATGGTATCGGTTTTTGAATGATTATCCGGGGAAGTGTGTAGTGCTATCTTAGGAAATAGTGAATAGATGGTGTGTATAATCGACGGGAGTTAAGGAATCTAAGATACCCTGAATACCGTCGGGTATCTATTGATATGGCGACAAACGAACCCGTTTCTCCCTGTAATATAGAGATAGCGGAATAGAATAAAGCTATGGAGGCGCTAAAAGAAGCACACGAGCATTCTACCAATTCGGCTGGAATATGGGAAAAATTTAGCAAATTAGATAAAATTGGACAATATTTTCCTTCTGACGGTGAATTCAAATCAAATAAAGAATGCAGGGAGGCAATTATGACTTGGCACAAGGACATAAAAACAGACTCAAAAACGTAATATACCCGTGTTTTAATGTCAGCATTCTATCAACAGAAAATGCGTAAACCCATAAAGTGTAACACCAGTACTTTACTACAGAAGGCCTGAGAACGGGAGTGTATTGAAAAAAAATTGCGCTTCTGCTTTAATGACGGGGTTGAACCCTCAAAACAGTAATTGCGGGGGTAGTAGATTTAATTCAAGACAATGTTTTGAGAGTGGAATATGACTCCGCTCACCTTGCAGACGTGCCAGGGGTTAATAAGGCCATAGAGGAAATGGCTAACAACAGTTTCAATGGCCAGGATAAAACTAAGAAACGTAGCGAAAAAAAATCAAAACGTAAGGAGACAGCTCCCTGTTTTAGATGTGGGACTATCGGGCATTGGAAGAATGAGTTTAAGGTGATACTGGAACCTAGTGCATTAGCATATCACTTTATGACGACTCATGTGACATGGATTGGTTATTCGTAACTTGGGGACCAATGGGAGGACAGAGGATGCTGTTATTCAAATATTACAAATTATGTTTGTCAGGAAATAACCCATGTGTTACAGTGTGCATATCCTCAGTTATATATTGGTTCCACCTAAGGGCACGGGCTGAATTCTGGAGATTGAGTGTACATCAAGAGACATCAGGCGGGGGTGTTGAGCATTGATTTGAGAGACACACTACTTCGAACAGTACCTGCAGTGGTTAAGATCGTCATGTCTCTCCTTGGGGGGTGCATAGTTTGCACGTGAAGTGAGGTCCAACTGCATAATGGGTGAGTGAAGACACCATGACACAGGAAGCGGAGCGAGAGAGAGACTAGATTCCACTGTAAGACATACAGGTGGTTGGGTCTGGAAACTACTGTAAACATCATAGCTGGTTTGGGGTTCAGCTGCTTTATGGGTTAATGTATCATATGATAGAGGATAGAGGGGTAATTGTACTGTGAACAATATGTTGAAAGCATTGATGTAAAAGCAGATGCAATGCTGAGTTCCCTCAAGAGGATGGAACGTGGATTAGGGATATGCACTTGCATATCAGGTGTTCGTGCCTATCAAGTGAAATGGAGAAGATGGGGAATAAAGTGAAAATGACATGACTTGGGAACACCTCTCGGAACCTGGGGCCTAAAGGGGAAGACTGGGTGAAAGCATGAGGAAGCTTTTTAGAGCTGTGTGGAACCCAGCAGGAAATTATAGAGTCAGGTGAAGAGAGAGTGGGAATTGTCATGGTTTCAGACTTTGGTAAATATGGTAAATATGCATAGCTTATCACATTGTTTTAATACTGTTATGTTTTATGTTTGTTTTTGTTGCTTTCCAAGTATTGTGCCATCACTCTCTTAGGAACCAGAAAGGGGGAAATGGAGAAACCACAGCCACTCCATCTGACATATAACAAGACCGCAGATTCAGCTGGAATGGCATTTTGTTATGTGATGATAGATGGGAATACAATTGTGTGATCATAGTACAGAGGCCATAAGTCGCTTACATATGTGAACCTCGCGTGACTGGTTGTTCGTTTGTTTAATTCATGTTCTATAAAAAATGTTTTCATGTTTTATTATAATTGTTTATACATTCAAGTCATTTCCAAGTTTATGTAAAGTGAACATTAGAATGCTATTGTTCAAGAGGAAGGACTGTTGGGATCGGCTAAACTTTGAACATTGAGATATTGAATAAATGACAGAGACAAAAGCCTTGAATAGAAAGAGTTTTTGTAAAAAGCCAGAAGGCTTTGGAATGTGTTTGATGGAGGAGAGGAGAGCGATGTGTTGATATAGGGAAGACGGATGGATATCTGTGGGTGAGGGGTGAGGTCAGTTCCCCTTAAGGGAGTAATCAGGGTTAGTATCTGGTTACCTTCTTTCCTGTAAGCAAGAAAAAAACTGTAAAAAAAACTGTAAGGAAGAGGAGTGTCTTAAGTAGGATGTATATAAACTGTGATGTCTGACATCTTCAGCTGTCTGTTTTCTGCTGTACAGAGCCTTGCAGTATCAGTGGAACACTGCAGTTACGTGACATTCCGGGGACATCCTGATGACAAAATGTTTGTTTGGAGGTTATCAACCAGTGAAATTTGCTGTGAAAAATATCCAGTTGAAACTTCATGTGAAATATCATCAACATGTGAAGTGTTCCAAAATCACATGGTTTCACATGTGAAATAAAATGTTACACATATAAAACATGAAAATTTCACCTGTGAAATCATGTGATTTTCCACATGTAAAATCATGTGTTTTTTCTGTAACAAAGGGCACTCTTGACCATTCCGAAGTCTAGGTTGAAAACGAAAGGAGACCAAGCATTTGCCGTTAGGGCCCCTAGACTTTAGAATGGTCTGCCATAAGATATTCAGTGCCTCTTTTGATATCCCTGCTGAAGACAATTTTATAAAGATGTTTTAATGAATGATTTAAATGGATGATTTTAATTAGCTATGCTTTTTTCATTTCTCCTGCCTCTTATTTTTGTTTCTTGTTTAGTACTTTTATTTTATTACTTTATGATGTGAAGCACTTTGTTGATTGTATTGAAAAGTTAACATCCAGTCCATCATTAACTCATTACACTATTTGATTATATTTTGTTCACCTTTTAGACTGTGGTCTGTTAGTTTACTGTGTCTGGGTCTTGTCATTTCTGATTCACATTGTGATAGCGGAAGTTCAATACAACCTTTGGAAGAGATGAATGACAAATGTATCATAAATGTATGGTATTTGGGGCTTTTGGAGATGCTAGAGTGGGGAGAACAAGTATATGATACACTGTCGATGTTGTAGGTTTTCCTACTTACAAAGCATGTAGAGGTCTGTAAATCCAGAAAATCACATTGTATGATTTTTAAGTAATTCATTTGCATTTTATTGCATGACATAAGTATTTGATACATCAGAAAAGCAGAACTTAATATTTGGCACAGAAACCTTTGTTTGCAATTACAGAGATCGTATGTTTCCTGTAGTTCTTGATCAGGTTTGCACACGCTGCAGCAGGGATTTTGGCCCACTCCTCCATACAGACCTTCTCCAGATCCTTCAGGTTTCGGGGCTGTTGCTGGGCAATACGGACTTTCAGCTCCCTCCAAAGATGTTCTATTGGTTTCAGGACTGGAGACTGGCTAGGCCACTCCAGGACCTTTAGAAGCTTCTTACAGAGCCACTCCTTAGTTGCCTGGCTGTGTGTTTCGTGTTGTTGTCATGCTGGAAAACCCAGCCACGACCCATCTTCAATGCTCTTACTGAGGGAAGGAGGTTGTTGGCCAAGATCTCACGATACATGGCCCCATCCATCCTCCCCTCAATACGGTGTAGTCGTCCTGTCCCCTTTGCAGAAAAGCATCCCCAAAGAATGATGTTTCCACCTCCATGCTTCAAGGTTGAGATGGTGTTCTTGGGGTTGTACTCATCCTTCTTCTTCCTCCAAACACGGCGAGTGGAGTTTAGACCAAAAAGCTCTATTTTTGTCTCATCAGACCACATGACCTTCTCCCATTCCTCCTCTGGATAATCCAGATGGTCATTGGCAAACTTCAGACGGGCCTGGACACGCGCTGGCTTGAGCAGGGGGACCTTGCGTGCGCTGCAGGATTTTAATCCATGACGACGTAGTGTGTTACTAATGGTTTTCTTTGAGACTGTGGTCCCAGCTCTCTTCAGGTCATTGACCAGGTCCTGCCATGTAGTTCTGGGCTGATCCCTCACCTTCCTCATGATCATTGATGCCCCACGAGGTGAGATCTTGCATGGAGCCCCAGACCGATGGTGATTGACCGTCATCTTGAACTTCTTCAATTTTCTAATAATTGCACCAACAGTTGTTGCCTTCTCACCTAGCTGCTTGCCTATTGTCCTGTAGCCCATCCCAGCCTTGTGCAGTGTGTGGACAGGTGTCTTTTATACAGGTAATGAGTTCAAACAGGTGCAGTTAATAGAGGTAATGATTGGAGAACAGGAGGGCTTCATAAAGAAAAACTAACAGGTCTGTGAGAGCCGGAATTCTTACTGGTTGGTAGGTGATCAAATACTTATGTCATGCAATAAAATGCTAATTAATTACTTAAAAATCATACAATGAGATTTTCTGGATTTTTGTTTTAGATTCCGTCTCTCACAGTTGAAGTGTACCTATGATAAAAAATTACAGACCTCTACATACTTTGTAAGTAGGAAAACCTGCAAAATCGTTGAGGTATCAAATACTTGTTCTCCCCACTGTATGTCCAGGTCATGACAACAAACCCCGTGACCACCTGATAAGTATCTATAGACAAATAGCCACACATATCTTCAATTGATGACATCCATTCATGATTATTAAAGTCAAGTTAGGAGTCCGCCCACATACATACTACAACTTAACCAGCTTCCATACAGCAAAATAAGAACGGATTTCCTCCTATAGGGGAATAGAGCACCATGGACTCTGTGACAAAGCTCATGGGTGATCAGAGATTTATGCCAGATTCTGTGATCAGAGATTTATGCCAGATTCTACAATCAGGTTTTATGCTTGAATTTTATTCTCTCATTTGTCTTTTCTCTCTTCCAGGTCCCTCCATGCTCTCCCTCGACTCCCATGAACACCTGTGTCCCCCCATCCCACTCACGCGCCCCTTCACCTACTCCTCACCCAATCTTGGCACCAAGGTGGGGTCCTGACTGGGTCCTTCATTCCCTTACTATGATGAATTCAAGCAGTTTGGGTAAAATCCTCAGTAAATGTGTTGTTTTGAATAACCAACCAGTGAAATAAAGCTCCATCTGGTCCTGTTTCTGTATGAGCTCAGCCGGATGGATTTTTCTCTCCTAATGTGAACATGGTGGTTTGACATCTGGTGCCAACCATTAAAAATTTGACAGCTAGGCCAATGAAATGCAGCATTTTTTGTTTCATAATGACATACAGTTGAAGTCGGACGTTTGCATACACTTAGGTTGGAGTCATTAAAACTCGTTTTTCAACCAGTCCACAAATTTCTTGTTAACAAACTGTGGTTTTGGCAAGTCGGTTAGGAAATTTACTTTGTGCATGACAAGTAATTTTTCCAAAAATTGTTTACAGACAGATTATTTCACGTATAATTCACTGTATCACAATTCCAGTGGGTCAGAAGTTTACATACACTACATTAACTGTGCCTTTAAACAGCTTGTAAAATTCCCAAAAATTATGTCATGGCTTTAGAAGCTTCTGGTTGGCTAATTGACATCATTTAATGTGAGGTGTACCTGTGGATGTATTTCAAGGCCTACCTTCAAACTCAGTGCCTCTTTGCTTGACATCATGGCAAAATCAAAAGAAATCAGCCAAGACCTCAGAAAACAAATTGTAGACCTCCACAAGTCTTGTTCATCCATGGGAGCAATTTCCAAACGCCTGAAGGTACCACATTCATCTGTACAAACAATAGTACGCAAGTATAAACACCATGGGACCACACAGCCGTCATACCGCTCAGGAAGGAGAAGAAGAACCCCATCCCAACCGTGGCAGCATCATGTTGTGGGGGTGCTTTGCTGCAGGAGGGACTGGGGCACTTCACAAAATAGATGGCACCATGAGGAAGAAAAAATATGGATATATTGAAGCACCATCTCAAGACATCAGTCAGGAAGTTAAAGCTTGGTCACAAATGGGTCTTCCAAATGGACAATGACCCCAAGCATACTTCCAAAGTTGTGGCAAAATGTCTTTAGGACAACAAAGTCAAGGTATTGGAGTGGCCATCACATAGCCCTGACCTTAATCCTATAGAAAATGTGTGGGCAGAACTGAAAAAGCGTGTGCGAGCAAGGAGGCCTACAAACCTGACTCGGTTACACCAGCTCTGTCAGGAGGAATGGGCCAAAATTCACCCAACTTATTGTGGGAAGCTTGTGGAAGGCTACCCGAAATGTTTGACCCAGGTTAAACAATTTAAAGGCAATGCTACCAAATACTAATTGAGTGTATGTGTAAAGGTCTGGGTGTAGCTAGTACAGAGGAGTCAGGCGCAGGACAGCAGAGATGAGTAATAAAAGTAACTTCACTCAAAATGACCAAATACGTGTAGTAATACCAAGCCCACACAAAAGGACCAAAATACATAAAACAAACAGGCACAAAACAAAAACCATGGGGAAAACAGAGGGTTAAATAATGAACATGTAATTGGGGAATTGAAACCAGGTGTGTAAAACAAAGACAAAACAAATGGAAAATGAAAAGTGGATTGGCGATGGCAAGAAGGCCGGTGACATCACCCGAACAAGGAGAGGGACCTGAAGTCGTGACAGTATGTAAACTTCGGACCCACTGGGAATGTGATGAAAGAAATAAAAGCTGAAATAAATCATTCTCTATACTATTATTCTGACATTTCACATTCTTAAAATAAAGTGGTGATTCTAACTGACCTAAGACAGGGAATTTTTACTAGGATTAAATGTCAGGAATTGTGAAAAACGGAGTTAAAATGTATTTGGCTAAGGTGTATGTAAACTTCCGACTTCAACTATATGTGTCACGACTTCCGCCGAAGTTGGCTCCCCTGCCTGTTCGGGCGGTGCTCGGCGGTGGTCGTCACCGTCCTACTAGCCACTACCGATCCCTTTTTGGTTTGTCTGTTGGTTTTGTCTTATTAGTTTCACCTGTGTGTATTTTAGTTTAATTAGCGTCCTTATATATAGTAGGTTGTCCCGCCCTTGTTTTGTGCGGGATTGTTTTTGTTACTCTGTTGTATGGTGGTTTTCGTGTATGTATTCTCCAGACAATTTTGGTCCTGTGTTTTGGGCTGGTCAATTGTATGCGTGTGTTGGCGTGACCGTTTTGTGCGCCAGAGAATAAATTGACACTCTACTGAACCCTGCTCTCTGCGCCTGATTCCACCCACCACTCCTAGTATCTCGTGACAATATGACCATATTAGGACTGTGGAAATGAATGGGGAAAATATGTGATTTTGTTTGGAGGTGAAATAAGTCATGTTTACAACTGCGTAACCCTTCCTAGTGGTTTATTAAAGGCCCAGTGCAGTCAAAATTATTTTCTTCTGTGTTTTGTGTGTGCAACAGCTGATGAAACTAACACTGTAAAAGTGTGAACAAATTTGGGTTGTGGAAAACTGGTTAATAGACCAATAACAAAGAGAGCTAGTTTTCATATTTACACTTTACACTCAGACCACTCCCAGACAGTCCTAGCACTTTCATGGAAATCTATTACAGTAATGTACTTAATTGTTACCCTGAAATTATTTGATATTGATATAAAGATGACTAAATTCAGCCTTTTACACATATTACACAACACATGCCCAAAAATCTAAGTTTGTTGGTGATGTACACAGTTTAGCAGATGTGCTTGTGTTACTAGCTCCTAACAGTGCAGTAAAAAAAAATATTAAAATACACAAATAACTAAAATCAAGAAATGTCAGAACGAATCCAATTAATAACCCAAATAATACTGTATCAGTAATCCAAATGCAATCTATGCATATATACACAAAAAAAGATATACACAAAAGATGTACAGCAGTAGATACAATGAACAAAAATGCAACAATTTCAAATATTTTACGAAGTTATCAGTAACTTCAATTTAATTCAATAGGCCCTAATCTATGGATTTCACATGACTGGGAATACAGATATGCATCTGTTAGTCACAGATACCTTTAAAAAAAAGGTAGGGGCTTTGATCATAAAGCCAGTCGGTATCTGGTGTGACCACCATTTGCATCATACAGCGCTACACATCTCCTTCGCATAGAGTTGATCAGGCTGTTGATGTTGTCCCACTCCTCTTCAATGGCTGTGCGAAGTTGCTGGATATTGGCAGGAACTGGAACACTCTGTCGTCCACGTCCATCCATAGCATCGCAAACATGCTCAATGTGTTACATGTCTGGTGAGTATGCAGGCCATGCAAGAACTGGAACCTTTTCAGTTTCCAGGGATTGTGTAGAGATCCTAGCGACATGGGGCTGTGCATTATCATGCTGAAACATTTACAGTTTCCAGGGATTGTGTACAGATCCTAGCGACATGGGGCTGTGCATTATCATGCTGAAACATTTACAGTTTCCAGGGATTGTGTACAGATCCTAGCGACATGGGGCTGTGCATTATCATGCTGAAACATTTACAGTTTCCAGAGATTGTGTACAGATCCTAGCGACATGGGGCTGTGCATTATCATGCTGAAACATTTACAGTTTCCAGGGATTGTGTACAGATCCTAGCGACATGGGGCTGTGCATTATCATGCTGAAACATTTACAGTTTCCGTTTACATTTTAGTCATTCAGCAGATGCTTTTATCCAGAGCGACTTACAGTTTGTGCTTTCATCTTAAGATAGCTAGATGGGACAACCACATATCACAGGCATAGAAAGTAAAAAAAAATCCTCAATAACGTAGCCATCAGTAGAGTCATAGCTAGAAGGGGGGGAGGGGGTGTTAGTATTATTATTATTTTATTTTTTGGGGGCGGGGGGGTTGGGTCGAGATGAGGATGAAGCTTATTTAAGATACTGTTTGAAACAGGTGATGGTGTCAGATGAATGACTGCACGACTGCAAGGAGGAGGGAAGTTGCTCATTCACAGAGACAACTGGCTCGAAATCATGAAAATAATTTTCAATCAGATTGGCTGATGGAATGTGTCGAGATATCGTAACATCTCCTTGGATCGGATTCTTCCCCAAGAGGTTTCTAAACATATTTTTCCCAAGGGGTGCTTATGACAGATACCCCTTGTGAATACTGCGTTGCAGCTAGCGTTAGGGGAAGACAGTGTGGTCGGTGGAGAAGGTAGTGTAGCCTGTGACCATACCTGGTTTTCCAATCCATCATTGGGAGACGGGGTCAAAGGTGGAGAAATTCTGAGTTTGTTAAGGTATTCCACTTCAAGCGGGCGGAGAGGGTTGGCTTCATCCTCTGGGGAAAGTGGGGCCGAAAGGCCAAGAGGAGAAGCCAAGCTTTGGCTTTGTTGGCCAAGAGGCGCCATATTACTGAGTGCCGAATGGCCAAGAGGAGAAGACTAAGGGACACATGAGGGAGGCAATGTCTGAAACCTATCGTCTTCACTCCTTTGAGTACAGGGCTCCGGTTGCTTGGATGGATAGTCACGCTGTAGAGCGTGACCATTCTGGACTTCCTCCAGATGGTACCTAAGGGTGGTATTCTGCTGCATTGCAGAGTCCACTTGAGCGTTTAGAGTACTGATTCTGGACACGTGAGTGTCGCACTTGTTCCTTTCGGTCTCAAACTTATCTGTCATGGTTTGCTGTTAGAGGTCTTGAGTATGGAGGTAGAGATTCAGTGAGGAGATTTCTTCCGCTTGCTTAGAAATCAAGATTTCCATCTTCATCACCCGAGTTCTCTCATCATTCATTTGGTCAGCGACTTCAATGAGTTCTGCTGATTTGTCATCCAACTTAGTCATTGTGTTCATCAATTGATTGTCTTTGGTCTGCAGAATTTTGAGTAGAACCGTGTTACTCTGAGTAATGTTTAACAAACTGCCTGCATGTTATCAAATTGCGCGCTCCTATTTGTAGATAACTCAACAGATTTATCTAGTTTGGAGTGGACTACCTCGTATTTGGTTTTGGCTAAATCGAGTTGTTCCTGGAGACAACGATTTTGTTGAAGAGTTTGTGCTCATTCATTGTCATAAGTAATTGCAATTACTTTTAATTGTTCAGATTTCAAACGCAGTTCCTCGACTAGCAGAATGTTTTCATTTCCTGCTTTTGTCAATAGTTGCTCAGTTCTCTCCACCTGTCCCCTCATGTTAGCCATGTCAGGCACGTGCTTCAGCTGTGCACTGTGGTATTGGACTGATGCCACATTTTTATGGCGATACATCAGTGCAAACGTGGGGGAAACCATCACAAAGCCTGTGTTTGATGGTTGATTTTGGAGAGCGTTCGCAATTTCGGCTGGTTTTTGCGCTAATGGCATAATTAGGGTTGATATCGCTGCTGAGGTCAGAGATCAATCATTTTATGGGTGGAGGTTCACTAATTAGTGGAGGAGTGGTGACCACCTCCTTTGATAGCTTGCACATTATTAGAAAAATTTAGAGGAAAAATTTTCAAAGTTTGGGTTTGGAATTCATTGGAAGCTGCAAAGACAAGTTTAATCTATTTATAGATGTTGACGAACCATCAGTACCGTACCAGTAATGTGGAAGTTGGACGTGAATGAATTTGCAAAATAAAATTTTATTAATTAATCAATGCCAATGATTAATCCTACCTGGGTAGGCTATCTGGGTATTAAACTTGAATTAACCTGAGAAGTTTCTTCATGTAGGTTAATATGAGAAGTTTAAAAGTGTCTCATTTGATTGGAAGAACATTAAGTTCTGTTCAACAATTTAACTTATTAAATTGAATGAGACAATAATCCATACAATCTCCATTGATTGGATATCATAAGTGTAAACAGTAGATCAAATGTTGGGAACATTCAACACTGGCACTTCTCCCGAAGGCCGAAACCACATGGGATTCCCGCTGGGGCGGGGCTACTGTCAGTACTGGATTACTGAATGTTTTTGCAAAAAACAAATTTAACTGATTTATCAATTTAATGATAAATCAGACCTGTATAGGCTATTTGGGAATTAAACTTGAATTAACCTGAGAAGTTGCTTCATCTAGGTTAGTTTGGAAAAAAGTTTACAATGTCTTATTTAGAAAACTCATCAATTTGGGTATTATTTAAAATATATATTTCAGAATGTAAATTGCCAGATTTACATTTATTAGTTCAATTGGATAAGACATTGACATCCGTCTGGATATCATAAGTAATGACTTGAGTGTGACCTGAATAATTCTTCATGAACGAATATACTGTATTAGGCCACACGCCAGCGGTCAATGATTTCACACGCTGAAATCAAACGGAACTATCCGGGGCGGAACTTCAGACTTCAGGAGTTTCAACGTAGCACAATAAAACAAAATAGCTATTTTCCCTTGTTAGCTTTAGTATGCAAGCTAAACCCCCCTTTGTGCCTGAAAATGCAGCACATAGGATTCCCTTGGCAAGGGAAAGGTTTTACTTATAACGTATTATGTTCAAACCCTTTTCGGCGGTTTTTGACAAGTTTTAACCGGAACACGCGGCAACAACGAAATGCGCCTTGGTCTACTCGCGAGAGAGACAGAGATATATATATAACGCTGGTCAAGCTTATCTCTCCTGAATTTCAGTCTGCTGGCTCTTTGTCCTTGCTCGAGAAATTAATAATGACCGAGCCTACCCACGTCTGAAACGCGCCAGGCAGATATAGCCCTGCGTTTGGCCAAACGCTCTATTTCTCAGATTTCTATAATTAGCTTTCTCGGCCCTCATACAGAAACGTTACCCACTGACTATGTCAGCGAACAACACAGAGGCGGGGGAATCTTCAACACACACACACACAATAATGCTTGTCTACCACTCCAAAAAAAAATAATAAACTTGGTATATTATGTAATCTGCTTTTCAATTTTATGCAGGCTGAATCAAAATGAAAGCGTCATTCTATTTTAGATTCCTATCAGGGGGCTCCAATAATGTTGTGTCTTTGGCTATGCCCGATTAAGTGATATGACATGCTATTCTATAAAATAATTTCTCCGTACTTAATATCACCTGATTGAGCTAATCATGTAAATGTAATTAACTAGAGAGTCGGGCACCACAAAATAATATTTATAGAGCTGTTATCTTCCGAATAAACTCTTAAAGACCTAGTAATATTTGACATCAATAGCAGTCAATATCAATCGTCATCTTAATTCAGTCTAATCTGAAAGTTGTAAATTCTTGGTTATCTGCACGAACCCTGGCTAAAAATTTGAATCAGCAATACAAAATTGTGTTTAATTGTTTATATACTAAATACCTAACTAATCACACAGAATTACACATACACATAATTAAATCATAACTTGATTACAAATTACATCATAAAGGAAAACGTCCCTAGCGGGCGTAACAGATATGACAGCTTGTTACACAAAAGAAAAGGGGCTGGGTTTGAGTGAAAGAGCGGGAAGACTGAGGGACACAGGGAGAAGCTGTGCTATCGTAAATACAGTATCTGATGCATTCTAAATTCCCACCCATTTGGAAAAGGAAAATGCAATAAATATTTACTCTGAGCTACGCTTCGGTAGGTTGGTGGTAGATGGAAGGCCGTGTTGCCAAACCGAGTCCTTTGAAGAATGTCTCTGATTGTCAATTGGATACGTTGTAGTAATGTCGTTGGTAGACGGGATACTCTGTCTGTTCCTTTCTAACCCTCGTTGCATCTGCTGTTGCTAACTCAACGGCCAGGAGGTATCACTTCTGTAGTGAATAAGAGTTCAAAGTTCATACCATTTGCAAATCTCTCATTTTAGAAGATAAAATCACATTTCATCCCATCACAAATAATTTCATATTCAAACATTTAAATTGAACAACAATTCCATGTGAATCCGATAACTCTGATGTGTAGACTTTCCACTGTAGAGTTTGTCATCTTATCATGGATGAGAATGTCTCAGATGACAACCGAACTGACATATTCATTAAGTACCACCGCATATGTTCAATTGGTCGCATTACCAGAATATAGTTCATTTCCCCCCACCTTCTGATGTTCCCTGAATCTCTATGTTAACCAAAGGGTTTTGCAAATGTAACCTCAGTAGGGTAGAGAGAGGAAAAAGGGGTGAAGAGGTATTTATGACTGTCATAAACCTACGTCATGTCATTACCGTGGTTGTGCTTTGTGCTGCCTCGCCTGGCCTTTGGGCCAGGGTGTATATTAAAGTTATCCTGTTATCACCCATCTCTGCTCTCCTGCGCCTGACTTCCTGGCAACCAGTCACTCACCCCATTAGTCACTCACCCCGTTACAGAAATAATCTGTCTGTAAACAATTGTTGGAAAAATTACTTGTGTCATGCACAAAGTAGATGTCCTTACCGACTTGCCAAAACTATAGTTTGTTAACAAGAAATTTGTGGAGTGGTTGAAAAACGAGTTTTAATGACTCCAACCTAAGTGTATGTAAACTTCCGACTTCAACTGTATGTTTTCACCCTTTCCCGATAGGATCCAATTCGGGAAAGTCGCATTCCTAGTCGTAATGCTGGTGAGTTACCGCCACTGATATCCAAAAGTTATTTCCGGCTGCAAAGTTGCTTCGGAGCTAGAAGCAGATCTGCCATATCTGTTGGCGCCATCTTCATAAATATAGGAGCTGGGTCGAATCAAGGTGCCGAAGACAGGCTCCTTCATGACCAGTATCTGTGACGAGACGAGCCTGGAGCTGATCTACGCTGCAATGCCCAACAGGCGTTGGCAAACACCTCCGAAGTGACAAAAGGTGATTACTAATAAGACAGTACATCACAAGTGTTTAGTAATATCACCCTTTCAATACACGTGTCACTCATGAACTCTTCCTCATTTTTATACAGATGGAGGACAGAAGAGCTGCTTTTGTCATGGAGTCCTCTTATTGAAAGACTGGTTGATACTGATGTATGAATTGGGAGAGAGCTTTCACTCAGCATTAAAATTGAACTAGACACATATTACTTTTTAGCTTCTTTTGTTATTATTGAATCAAATGGTACTATGGGGTGTGTGGGGGGGGGGGGGGGGGGGGCTGTGCATTCGTCAAACATGTCAGAGAACTCCTTTCTTATATGGGACACCGTACAGGAAGGTATGACAACTGACATGTTTGGCAAGATATCCCCAGGACTACTAGATAATAGGTAAAGTATATGTCTCTGATAGGTTAAGTATCTGTACTGGCTATGAATTACGTGTAATATGTGCACGTTGTTATATTAGCAGAACACTGCTTCTACAGTATTATGTGAAGTATGGTTTATTCTACATATAACTTACACTTGAAATGTATCAATACACTTTGTTTACAATCACTACAAAAGTTCAGCAATTGCACTCTTCTCATATTCCTCTGGAGGAAGCTTTGAATTGGGCAGTGGCATACACAGTGGTTTGAGAAGAGTGCCATCCTCCCTGCATCTGACATCTGCCTGTAGTTATTGAACTCTGCCTGCTGGAATCATGGTTTGAGGCAAGCTCTGTCTTAACCAGGATGGAATGTCATGCACTCCACCCCTCCTGCCAGCTGACTGCACCTGTCCATGACCTATACAGTGCCTTGCGAAAGTATTCGGCCCCCTTGAACTTTGCAAACCTTTTGCCACATTTCAGGCTTCAAACATAAAGATATAAAACTGTATTTTTTTGTGAAGAATCAACAACAAGTGGGAAACAATCATGAAGTGGAACGACATTTATTGGATATTTCAAACTTTTTTAACAAATCAAAAACTGAAAAATTGGGCGTGCAAAATTGTTCAGCCCCCTTAAGTTAATACTTTGTAGCGCCACCTTTTGCTGCGATTACACCTGTAAGTCGCTTGGGGTATGTCTCTATCAGTTTTGCACATCGAGAGACTGAAATTTTTCACCATTCCTCCTTGCAAAACAGCTCGAGCTCAGTGAGGTTGGATGGAGAGCATTTGTGAACAGCAGTTTTCAGTTCTTTCCACAGATTCTCGATTGGATTCAGGTCTGGACTTTGAGTTGGCCATTCTAACACCTGGATATGTTTTTTTTTTAACCATTCCATTGTAGATTTTGCTTTATGTTTTGGATCATTGTCTTGTTGGAAGACAAAGCTCCGTCCCAGTCTCAGGTCTTTTGCAGACTCCATAAGGTTTTCTTCCAGAATGGTCCTGTATTTGCCTCCATCCATCTTCCCATCAATTTTAACCATCTTCCCTGTCCCTGCTGAAGAGAAGCAGGCCCAAACCATGATGCTGCCACCACCATGTTTGACAGTGGGGATGGTGTGTTCAGGGTGATGAGCTGTGTTGCTTTTACGCCAAACATAATGTCTTGCATTGTTGCCAAAAAGTTCCATTTTGGTTTCATCTGACCAGAGCACCTTCTTCCACATGTTTGGTGTGTCTCCCAGGTGGCTTATGGCAAACTTTAAACAACACTTTTTATGGATATCTTTAAGAAATGGCTTTCTTCTTGCCACTCTTCCATAAAGGCCAGATTTGTGCAATATACGACTGATTGTTGTCCTATGGACAGAGTCTCCCACCTCAGCTGTAGATCTCTGCAGTTCATCCAGAGTGATCATGGGCCTCTTGGCTGCATCTCTGATCCGTCTTCTCCTTGTATGAGCTGAAAGTTTTGAGGGACGGCCAGGTCTTGGTAGATTTGCAGTGGTCTGATACTCCTTCCATTTCAATATTATCGCTTGCACAGTGCTCCTTGGGATGTTTAAAGCTTGGGAAATCTTTTTGTATCCAAATCCGGCTTTAAACTTCTTCACAACAGTATCTCGGACCTGCCTGGTGTGTTCCTTGTTCTTCATGATGCTCTCTGCGCTTTTAACGGACCTCTGAGACTATCACAGTGCAGGTGCATTTATACGGAGACTTGATTACACACAGGTGGATTGTATTTATCATCATTAGTCATTTAGGTCAACATTGGATCATTCAGAGATCCTCACTGAACTTCTGGAGAGAGTTTGCTGCACTGAAAGTAAAGGGGCTGAATAATTTTGCACGCCCAATTTTTCAGTTTTTGATTTGTTAAAATAGTTTGAAATATCCAATAAATGTCGTTCCACTTCATGATTGTGTCCCACTTGTTGTTGATTCTTCACAAAAAAATACAGTTTTATATCTTTATGTTTGAAGCCTGAAATGTGGCAAAAGGTCGCAAAGTTCAAGGGGGCCGAATACTTTCGCAAGGCACTGTATATAATACATTACACAGATGGAAGGGACTTCATCGCCCACTGGAGACATAAAGACAGAACATCACCCAGAGATCTGGGGATGTCCGTGTGTGGTTAGACAGCCAAACTCTTAGATTTGACCAAATAGACAAACATAATGCCATTCTAGTTCTGGTCAGACAGCTAAAGTTGTACTCTACACACAACTTATTTGTAATTGCTAGTTAAGTGTAGGCATACTTTCTTTGGAAGCACATTAAAGATCATATTTACAGCAGAAAATATTTTGTCTTTGTAACATGAACACAACCATAGATTTTTTTTAAATTGAAATATATCTACAGGCAAGCTGGGCGATGTTCGTGCAATGTCCACATATAGCGTACACCTGTAGGGATATTAGTAGTTCTGGGATTTGTTCCCTGGAAAAGATCTTACAGGAGACATAAGGAGAGATGAGAAGAGATAAAACTAGCCAGTTATAGAGTATTCTGTTGAAGGACAGCTGAGCTGACTCAAGACCGGGCATTCAACTCACAGTTGATACCATGACATGATGAAACTAAGTTGCAAGCTAATTTCGTAGCAAGGTGTTGTAGAACGAGTGTCTTATGAAACACATTACAGACACTGGCTCTTGCTATCTTGGCAAAACGGATTTAAAAAAAGTTATTACAGTATATGAAACTTTTCCAAATTGTACAAATACAGTGCCTTGCTAAAGTATTCTGCCCCCTTGAACTTTGCAACCTTTTGCCACATTTCAGGCTTCAAACATAAAGATATAAAACTGTATTTTTGTGAAGAATCAACAACAAGTGGGACACAATCATGAAGTGGAACGACATTTATTGGATATTTCAAACTTTTGTAACAAATCAAAACTGAAAAATTGGGCGTGCAAAATTATTCAGACCCTTTACTTTCAGTGCAGCAAACTCTCTCCAGAAGTTCAGTGAGGATCTCTGAATGATCCAATGTTGACCTAAATGACTAATGATGATAAATACAATCCACCTGGGTGTAATCAAGTCTCCGTATAAATGCACCTGCACTGTGATAGTCTCAGAGGTCCGTTAAAAGCGCAGAGAGCATCATGAAGAACAAAGAACACACCAGGCAGGTCCGAGATACTGTTGTGAAGAAGTTTAAAGCTGGATTTGGATACAAAAAGATTCCCCAAGCTTTAAACATCCCAAGGAGCACTGTGCAAGCGATAATATTGAAATGGAAGGAGTATCAGACCACTGCAAATCCACCAAGACCTGGCCGTCCCTCTAAACTTTCAGCTCATACAAGGAGAAGACTGATCAGAGATGCAGCCAAGAGGCCCATGATCACTCTGGATGAACTGCAGAGATCTACAGCTGAGGTGGGAGACTCTGTCTATAGGACAACAATCAGTCGTATATTGCACAAATCTGGCCTTTATGGAAGAGTGGCAAGAAGAAAGCCATTTCTTAAAGATATCCATAAAAAGTGTCGTTTAAAGTTTGCCACAAGCCACCTGGGAGACACACCAAACATGTGGAAGAAGGTGCTCTGGTCAGATGAAACCAAAATTGAACTTTTTGGCAACAATGCAAAACGTTATGTTTGGTGTAAAAGCAACACAGCTCATCACCCTGAACACACCATCCCCACTGTCAAACATGGTGGTGGCAACATCATGGTTTGGGCCTGCTTTTCTTCAGCAGGGACAGGGAAGATGGTTAAAATTGATGGGAAGTTGGATGGAGCCAAATACAGGACCATTCTGGAAGAAAACCTGATGGAGTCTGCAAAAGACCTGAGACTGGGACGGAGATTTGTCTTCCAACAAGACAATGATCCAAAACATAAAGCAAAATCTACAATGGAATGGTTCAAAAATAAACATATCCAGGTGTTAGAATGGCCAAGTCAAAGTCCAGACCTGAATCCAATCGAGAATCTGTGGAAATAACTGAAAACTGCTGTTCACAAATGCTCTCCATCCAACCTCACTGAGCTCGAGCTGTTTTGCAAGGAGGAATGGGAAAAAATTTCAGTCTCTCGATGTGCAAAACTGATAGAGACATACCCCAAGCGACTTACAGCTGTAATCGCAGCAAAAGGTGGCGCTACAAAGTATTAACTTAAAGGGGCTGAATAATTTTGCACGCCCAATTTTTCAGTTTTTGATTTGTTAAAAAAGTTTGAAATATCCAATAAATATCGTTCCACTTCATGATTGTGTCCCACTTGTTGTTGATTCTTCACAAAAAATACAGTTTTATATCTTTATGTTTGAAACCTGAAATATGGCAAAAGGTCGCAAAGTTCAAGGGGGTCGAATACTTTCGCAAGGCACTGTATATATATTGCAGTTAGATTACTCCTATAAGATGAATATTTAGCACATAACCAAGCACACAGGTAAAATATATATATTATAATAATTAAATTAAAAATTAAAAAACATTTAAACCAAACGTCACAGAGGTCTGATATACATTCAATCATACGTATCATATCAGATTGTATGTTTCAAAGGCAGCAATGACTTTCAGGGCATGTTTGTTTTAAAAAAACTTTAAAATTGCACAACAATATCAAGATTGCTTTCAAAATCAATCTTAATTTGTGTTTAAAGAACTTAGCTAATACAATGACATTATTAACCAGGAAATTGAAATCATTATCATCTTGGAATAAACCAAATTTGACATCATTGCATTGTGAAATTGGAAATATTCATATCCTTTGAAAATAATGAAACGAAGTGGGAATGTGATCACAAACGACATTTCCATCTACAGTCTTTATAAGAGTAAAGTCATACCTAATAAAAATGGAAACGGGAAGTTTCAGTCCAATTTCATAAATGCAGACAGATACTGTGTTCTTTCGACATGGTGAGATCTTTTTGGGTCTGTGTCTGTAAAATGAATTATGCAAGAAATGGAGGTGGGAACGCCTTAATGCGCAAATATTGCTATAATAATAATCATATTGAAATAAACTTGGAGTCAAGCGATGATATGGTGTGTGTGGTCCTCCCACTTCGACTCGGGAAACCAAGCAGTTTATTAGGCTACAGATTAAATCAATTATGTTGAACACAGGGTGGTGAATGGTAATCTTGATGCTCCTTTCCAATAAATATTGATGGTTTTATTCTGGTGACATGATAATTGATGCTAGAATGCCAATTAACAAATCAATATATCAACATATTCTCGCTCTTATCCATAATAATCTCATCATGTAGACTAGCCTACCTGAAACGTATCTGTGAGCAGCATACCACCCAGCAGCATACCACCCAACATACCACACCGTTGGCTTGCTTCTGAAGCTAAGCAGGGTTGGTCCTGGTCAGTCCCTGGATGGGAGACCAGATGCTGCTGGAAGTGGTGTTAGAGGGCCAGTAGGAGGCACTCTTTCCTCTGGTCTAAAAAAAAATATCCCAAAACCCCAGGGCAGTGATTGGGGACATTTACCTGTGTAGGGTGCCGTCTTTCGGATGGGACGTTAAACGGGTATCCTGACTCTCTGAGGTCATTAAAGATCCCATGGCACTTATCGTAAGAGTAGGGGTGTTAACCTTGGTGTCCTGGCTAAATTCCCAGCCTGTCCCTCATACCATCACGTCACCTAATCATCCCATCATGGTCGCTTACAATTTGCTCATTCCTCCTCTCCCCTGTAACTATTCCCCAGGTCGTTGCTCTAAATGAGAATGTCGGAGACTAGAGTAGGCACATTTGCTATTTAACACAAAAGGTTTTGTAACAAAGCTATCCGTAGAGTGAAAATGCGATGGAAACACTTTGAACTTTAGATTTGTATTCGGTACATGAGAACTTAAGCAACAACAAAAAAAGGTATAGGGAGGTAGGCAATAAATAGGCCATAGAGGAGAAAACAATTACAATTTAGATATATGTGCAGATGATGATGTGAAAGTAGAGATACTGGGGTGCAAAACAGCAAGAGGGTAAGTAATAATATGGGGATGAGGTAGTAGGTGTGCAATTTACAGATTGGCTGTGCACAGGTACAGTGATCGTTAAGCTGCTCTGACAGCTGATGCTTAAAGTATGTAATGTTCCACAGTTGACAGTGCATGTCAGAGCTAAAACCAAGCCATGAGGTCGAAGGAATTGTACGTAGAGCTCCCAGACAGGATTTTGTCAAGGCACAGATCTGGGCAAGGGTACCAAAACATTTATGCAGCATTGAAGTTCCCGAAAACACAGTGGCCTCCATCATTCTTAAATGGAAGAAGTTTGGAACCACCAAGACTCTTCCTAGAGCTGGCCGCCCGGACAAACAGAGCAATTGGCGGAGAAGGGCCTTGGTTGGGGAGGTGACCAAGAACCCGATGGTCACTCTGACAGAGCTCTAGAGATCCTCTGTGGAGATGGGAGAACTTTCCAGAAGGATAACCATCTCTGCAGCACTCCACCAACCAGGCCTTTATGGTAGAGTGGCCAGACGGAAGCCACTCCACAGTAAAAGGTACATGACTGCCCACTTGGAGTTTGCCAAAAGCCACCTAAAGGACTCTCAGACCAATGAGAAGCAAGATTCTGTGGTCTGATAAAGCCAAGATTGAACTCTTTGGCCTGAATGCCAAGGGTCACATCTGGAGGAAACCAGACACCACTAATCACCTGGCCAATACCATCCCTACTTGTGAAGCATGGTGGTGGCAGCATCATGCCTTAGGGATGTTTTTCAGTGGCAGGGACTAGTCAGGATCAAGGGAAAGATGAAAGTCGCAAAATACAGAGAGATCCTTGATGAAAACCTGCTCCATACCGCTCATGACCTGAGACTGGGGCGAAGGTTCACCTTCCAACAGGACAGAGACCCTAAGCACACAGCCAAGACAACGCAGGATTGGCTTCGGGACAAGTCTCTGAATGTCTTGGAGTGGTCCATCCAGAGCCCGGACTTGAACCCGATCGAACATCTATGGAGAGACCTGAAAATACAGTGTAGCTGTCCATCTACACTCCCCATCCAACCTGACAGAGCTTGAGAGGATCTGCAGAGAAGAATGGGATAAACTCCCCAAATACAGGTATGCCAAGCTTGTAGCGTCATACAGAAAAAGACTTGAGGCTGTAATAGCTGCAAAATGTGCTTCAACAAAGTACTTAGTAAAGGGTCTGAATACTTATATAAATGTGATATTTCCGTTTTTTTGCTTTGTCATTATGGTATGTGGAATGATGAGGGGAAAAAACGATTTAATCAATTTTAGAATAAGGCTGTAATGTAACAAAATGTGGAGAAAGTGAACGGCTCTGAAAACTTTCCTAATGCACTGTATATCAACAAATGTGAGAGATATAATTCCCTTTTAACTGTGTTGAGAATAATTGTTTGAAAAGAACTTGTCTGACACGATTATTGTCACACTTCTTTTCCCGCAAACAACAGCCATCTATGTATTGTCTCATCGTGCACCAGCGACTCCTGTGGCGGGCCGGGCGCAGTGCGCTCTAACCAAGGTTGCCAGGTACACGGTGTTTCCCCCGGCACATTGGTGCGGCTGGCTGGATGCGCGCTGTGTTAAGAAGCAGTGCGGCTAGGTTGGGTTGTGTATCGGAGGACGCATGACTTTCAACCTTCGTCTCTCCCGAGCCCGTACGGGAGTTGTAGCGATGAGACTAGATAGTAGCTACTACAACAATTGGACACCACGAAATTAGGGAGAAAAAGGGGGTAAAAAATAAATAAATAAATAAATAGATAATAATAAAAACCTGCCCTTACCCTATAGGCCTACTATAAGGAAGGCTGGTTCAACACAAACGCTTTGTTTCTTTATTAATGCTGGTGATTTTATTATTTCATTACATTTCACGTCTTTATTGTTGTTGAAAAAAAACTATCCATGGCGCGCATGCAATGCAACCTCTGGAGAAGTGTGAATGCATTCTGTAAGATGGTTCCAATATGTATATAAAACATTATATTTGGGAGCAGTATAACGCTAAGGGGACATTCTCCCTTTCTCTTTATATTGGATCTTTGTCCAGCTAATGTGAAAAGTTTGGATGTGTAAAACCCTCCATAGTCTGCATTGTTTTAATTTTATATGCCCATAGGAAGCAATTATGGTGCCTATAAGTCTGTTTAGACATAGGCTATTTAAAACAAGTTGTTTAGTTTTGTTTAGAATTTTCTTATAATTATTTGCTCTCTTTTTAGTGAATTTAATGTTGCTTGTTGAGAACACCCATGATCAGCTATAATGCAATTTACAGTAGGCCTAGCCCCTTTACCAGTGTGAATGCTATGTACAGTATACAGTGGCTTGCGAAAGTATTCACCCCCCTTGGCATTTTTCCTATTTTGTTGCCTTACAACCTTGAATGAAAATAGATTTTTTTGGGGGGGGGGGGTTTGTATCGTTTGATTTATACAACATGCAAACCACTTTGAAGATGCAAAATATTTTTTATTGCGAGACAAGAAATAAGACAAAAAAAACAGAAAACTTGAGTGTGCATAACTATTCACCCCCCCAAAGTCAATACTTTGAAGAGCCACCTTTTGCAGCAACTACAGCTGCAAGTCTCTTGGGGTATGTCTCAATAATCTTGGCACATCTAACCACTGGGATTTTTGCCCATTCTTCAAGGCTAAACTGCTCCAGCTCCTTCAAGTTGGATGGGTTCCGCTGTTGTACAACAAGTCATACCACAGATTCTCAATTGGATTGAGGCCTGGGCTTTGAATAGGCCATTCCAAGACATTTAAATGTTTACAATTAAAAAGTGTTGCTTTAGCAGTATGCTTAGGGTCATTGTCCTGCTGGAAGGGTGAACCTCCTTCCCAGTTTCAAATCTCTGGAGGACTGAAACAGGTTTCCCTCAAGAATTTCCCAGTATTTAGCACCATCTAACATTCCTTCAATTCTGACCAGATTGCACACAGGTGGACATTGTTTAACTAATTATGTGACTTCTGAAGGTAATTGGTTGCATCAGATCTCATTTAGAGGCTTCATAGCAAGGGGCGTGAATACATATGCACGCACCACTTTTCCATTTAAACAATTTTTTTTTTTAAACAAGTTGTATTTTTCATTTAATTTCACCAATTTGGACTATTTTATGTATGTCCATTACCTGAAATCCAAATAGAAATCAATTTAAATGACAGGTTGTAATGCAACAAAATAGGAAAAATGCCAAGGGGGATGAATATTTTTGCAAGGCACTTTATACTGTATTTCCACGCTGAAGCCATGCAATTATTTAGAACAATGTTGACTGCCAACAGGTTAAAGTTAACACATTTAGCAAAGATGGGATAGGTCTACCTTGTGTTATTTTGTTTGTGTAAGCTGTTTAACAAACTATAACAGACTAACATTGGAATTGGAGTTGATTCCAAGGTAATACATAAAAGACTGTAAATACAGAACTTGAAGCAACCACATTTTTAGCCATGGAGCACATTATGATTGGCCAAGTGAGGGACCAAGCCTCGATACACCCACAACTTGTTAATTCATTAAAAACTCAGCCCTTTCACGCTAAGTCCAGTATCTGTGCCGATAATTGCGCTTGTGAAAATAGCAAAATTATTTCTGACACACCCCTGAACCTATAGCGCTACTGCCCAGCGTTGAGATTGACCATTGCCTTAGGTTTGTTAAAAAAGAGCCCCATAGTCTTTAAGCCATGACAGAGGAGCTATACTCCCAGAATGCGTGCTCATTTCTCACCCTGTAAAAAAGGTCTTCGTCCACCAGCAAGCATGTATGAAGCTTTAAGAGCAGCTTCATCATCTTGTGTATCATCATACTGTATTTCCCTTGACGGAGTGATGCTGAATGTAACAAAATGGCTCAACTTACCCCACTCTGCCCAATAAGTAGAGTCACATAGGTCATTTGAGAGGTATATACAAAACACTTTTTATTCAAACTCCTATTGGATTTTTACACAGTTGTATTCCAAACAGCATATGAGTACGTTTATAGTAGGTGTTTTTTATTTATATGCAAAGCTGGAGTCTGGTTTTGGTTACAGTGTTCTCCCTTTGGACTGGAATATACAAGTGAATGCCAAAATAATGGAAACACTTGAGTAAATGAGGGATACAAAGTGTATTGAAAGCAGACGCTTCCACACAGCAATTAACATCCCATCATGCTTTGGGTTATGTATAAAAATGCTGGGCCGTTATGCTCCCATAGGATGACAATGCCCCCATCCACAGGGCATGAGTGGTCAGTGAATGGTTACTGAATGGTTTGATGATAATGAACACGATCTCATCAGATCTCAACCCAATTGAACACCTATGGGAGATGCCAACAGAGTTTTCCACCACCATCAACAAAACCCCACATTTTGGCATTTCTCGTGGAAGAATGGTGTCACATCCCTCCAATAGAGTTCCAGACACTTGTAGAATCTATGCCAAGGTGTATTGAATCGGTTCTGGCTCGTGGTGCCCAACACCCTGTTAAGACACTTTATGTTGGTGTTACCTTTATTTGGCAGTAACTTTGACCACAGTATTGGATTTACATTTTATACATTCAAATGTATTTAAATTAGATTTAAATGACTGTAGTGTTGTTTCCAAGAGAGCGGTCGAAGAACAGTGTATTCCATGCAAAATAATTGGACTATAGACTGCAACATATTACACATACAACTAAACACATCGTTAAGGGGAATATAACACACCCAATAAAACTGTCTCTCCGTAACATTTGAAATCTGGCGCATATGAAACATACTGAGTGTAAAATACATTAGGAACATCTGCTGTTTACGAAACATAGACTGACCAGGTGAAAGCTAGGATCCCTTATTGATTTCACATGTTAAATCCACTTCAATCAGTGTAGATGAAGAGGAGGAGACGGGTTAAAGAAGGATTTTAAGACTTGAAACAATTGAGACATGGATTGTGTATGTGTCCCATTCAGAGGGTGAATGGGAAAGACAAAATATTTAAATGCCTTTGAAATGGGTATGGTAGCAGGTGCCAGGCCTATGGGTTTGTGCCAAGAACAGCAACGCAGGGCCTCCCGGATTGTGCAGTGGTTAAGGGCGCTGTACTGCAGCGCCAGCTGTACCACCAGAGGCTCTGTGTTCGCGCCCAGGCTCTGTCGCGACCGGGAGGTCCGTGGAGCGACTCACAATTGACCTTGCGTCGTCCGGGTTAGGGAGGGTTTGGCCGGTAGGGATATCCTTGTCTCATCGCACACCAGCGACTCCTGTGGCGGGCCGGGCGCAGTGCACGCAAACCAAGGTTGCCAGGTGCACGGTGTTTCCTCCAACACATTGGTGCGGCTGGCTTCCAGTGCTGTGTTAAGAAGCAGTGCAGCTGGGTTGTGTATCAGAGGACGCATGACTTTCAACCTTTGTCTCTCCCGAGCCCGTACGGGAGTTGTAGCGATGAGACAAGATAGTAGCTACTAACAATTGGATACCAGGAAAAAGGGGTAAAAAAATATATAAATAAAGAACTGCAACGCTGCTGGCTTTTTCATGCTCAACAGTTTGCCAGTGTATCAAGAATGGTCCACCACACAAAGGACATCCAGCCAACTTGACTCAACTGTGAGGTCTAGTTTGCTGAATACTCTGAACACTCGCTTTGTTCACAGCCCTGAGGTCCATGCAGCTCTAAAGGATGCCATTTTTCTTAGGCACGACAACCAGGTTTGATGTCATCCTCCAGGATGTTGTCAATCACCACTGAGGTTTTCACACCCTCAATGGAGCATTCACATTGCATGAACACAAATATATATGCAAATATACAGTTGAAGTCGAAAGTTTAATTACACCTTAGCCAAATACATTTAAACTCACTTTTTCACAATTCCTGACATTTAATCCCAGTAAAATAATCCCTGTTTTAGGTCAGTTAGGATCACCACTTTATTTAAAGAATGTGAAATGTCAGAATAATAGTAGAGAGAGAATGATTTATTTAAGCTTGAATTTCTTTCATCACATTCCCAGTGGGTCAGAAGTTTACATATACTCAATTAGTATTTGGTAGCATTGTCTTTACATTTTTTAACTTGGGTGAAATGTTTCAGGTAGCCTTCATCAAGCTTCCCACAATAAGTTGGGTGAATTTTGTAACTGAGTAAGGTTTGTAGGCCTCCTTGCTCGCACACGCCTTTTCAGATCTGCCCACAAATTCTCTATAGGATTGAGGTCAGGCCTTTGTGATGGCTACTCCAATACTTTGACTTTTTTGAAAGTATGCTTGCGGTCATTGTCCATTTGGAAGACAAATTTGCGACCAATCTTTAACTTCCTGACTGATGTCTTAAGATGTTGCTTCAATGTATCTACATAATTTTCCTTCCTCATGATGCAATCTATTTTGTGAAGTGCACCAGTCCCTCCTGCAGCAAAGCACCCCCACAACATGATGCTGCCACCCCTGTGCTTCACGGTTGGGATGGTGCTCTTCGGCTTGCAAGCCTCCCCCTTTTTCCTCCAAACGTAACGATGGTGATTATTGCCAAACAGTTCTCTATTTTTGTTTCATCAGACCAGAGGACATCTCTCCAAAAAGTACGATCTTTGTCCCCATGTGCAGTTGCAAACCGTAGTCTAGCATTTGATGGTGGTTTTGGAGCAGTAGCCTCTTCCTTGCTGAGCGGCCTTTCAGGTTATGTCGATATAGGACTCGTTTTACTGTGGACATACTTTTGTACCTGTTTCCTCCAGCATCTTCACAAGGTCTTTTGCTGTTGTTCTGAGATTGATTTGCACTTTTCGCACCAAAGTACGTTCATCTCTAGGAGACAGAACATGTCTCCTTCCTGAGCGGTATGACGGCTGTGTGATCCCATGGTGTTTATACTTGCGTACTATTGTTTGTACAGATGAACGTGGTACCTTCAGGCATTTGGAAATTTCTCCCAAGGTTGAACTAGACTTTTTCTGAGGTCTTGGCTGATTTCTTTTGATTTTCCCATGATGTCAAGCAAAGAGGCACTGAGTTTGAAGGTAGGCCTTGAAATACATCCACAGGTACACCTCCAATTGACTCAAATTATGTAAATTAGCCTATCAGAAGATTCTAACGCCATGACATCATTTTCTGGAATTTTCCAAGCTGTTTAAAGGCACAGTCAACGTAGTGTATGTAAACTTCTGACCCACTGGAATTGTGATACAGTGAATTATATGTGAAATAATCTGTCTGTAAACAATTGTTGGAAAGATTACTTGTGTCATGTCCTAACCGACTTGCCAAAACTATAGTTTGTTAACAAGAAGTTTGTGGAGTGGTTGAAAAACAAGTTTTAATGACTCCAACCTAAGTGTATGTAAACTTCAGACTTCAGCTGTAGATGCATCTCTTTGAAGCCAACTGTGCAGTGGTGATGTTGCCTACCCTCACCACCTGGGGTGTGCCCGTCAGTATGTCTAGGATCCAGTTGCAGAGGGAGGTGTGGAAGTGACAATGGTATTGAATGCTGAGCTGAGCTGAGCTGAGTTGTAGTCAATGAACAGCATTCTCACATATAGGGATATTAAAGAGATTCTCCGGTACTTTTGTATACTTTTTAGCCAGTAGTTCTGAAAGTAGTGCTCACGAGCCAAAAGTGATCCCCAAAAATTGCGTACTACATCACATTATGTGCAGATATGTGCACCACGTCATTGCTCTTTCTCTCACTCTGCTATGGGTGTGCATCTTGCTAGCTCTCACTCATATGGCGAGGAGCTGTTGCTCAATGGTTGAAATCGAATTGCAAGGGGGTTGGCCCACGTGGGGGAGGGAAAATGGCGCAGCACAGCTTACAGAAAGTCACTTTCAAACTAGGGATTTCATGGCTAACTGAGGTAAGACAGTAATTATGCTCATAGCTTATGCAACATATAGTAGGAACTACACATTGACACATCGAGCCCAAAACAGTAGGTTTAAAAAATACTTTGTAGTCACCAAAGTTCTGGACCATGTATTTAATGGATGGTCATATATGGCCATGAATTCACATTTATTTATTTTAACCTCAAACCTGATGCATTTGAGAAGAGATTAACTACATGTATAGGTAGGAATGTTCTTTGTCCTTAAAGAAAAGAGTGGCATCATCTGCCAGTTGACTAATAATGATGGACTTTCACATAACATCAGTTTTTTTTTCTATTCTCATCATTCTTTAGCAAAAGGGCCAGTGTTTCAGCAGCTAAAATCATTCCCGTTTTTCATGCTCAATTGTTTTCCGTGTGTATCAAGAATGGTCCACCAACCAAAGGACATCCAGCCAACTTGACATAACTGTTGGATGCATTGGAGTCAACATGGGCCAGAATCCCTGTGGAATGCTTTCAACTCCTTGTAGAGTCCATGCCCCAACAAAAATAAACTCTGTTTTACACACTCAGTGTAAATCCTAGTTGAACCAAAAGATTTCTGTAGCAATCAATTTTGGTTCGGTTCTTTCGATCCCATTAACATACAATGAATTACACTGAACAAAATTATAAATGCAGCATGCAATGTCTTGTTCCCATGTTTCATAAGCTGAAATAAAAGATCCCAGAAATGTTCCATACGCACAAAAAACGTATTTCTCTCAAATTTTGGGCACAAATTTGTTTACATCCCTGTTAGTGAGCATTTCTCCTTTGCCAAGATAATCCATCCACCTGACAGGTGTGGCATATCAAGAAGCTGATTAAACAGCATGATCATTACACAGGTGCAGCTTGTGCTGGTGACAATTAAGGGCCACTCGAATATTTGCAGTTTTGTCACACAACACACATGCAATTGGCGTGCTGACTGTTTCCAGAGAGTTCAATGTACATTTCTCTACCATAAGCCACCTCTAACGTTAATTTAGAGAATTTGGCAGTATGTCCGACCGCAGACCATGTGTAACCACGCCAGCCCAGGATCTCCACATCCGGCTACTCTTTGATAAGCCCATCCCATATGGCACTTGTCACTGAGGCCATAACCTTTGCCACTGTCGGCACACCCACACAATAGCTTGATTCTATGGTGCTGTAGGAGTCCGCATTTGCAAGGAAACTGCAAATGAACAAAGATAATATCAAATATTATAATTACTTACAACTCTGCAAAACAAAGAAGCTAAAAATATACATGTTTTGCACTTCTAGCTACACTACATGAACAAAAGTATGTGGACACCTGCTCATCCAACATCTCATTCCAAAATCATGGGCATTAATATGGAATTGGTCCCCCCCTTCGCTGTTAGAACAGCCTCCTTTCTTCTGGGAAGGTTTTCCACAACTAAAAGAGCGTTAGTGAGATCAGGCTCTGATGATGGGCAATTAGGCTTGGCTCACAGTTGGCGTTCCAATTCATCCTAAAGGTGTTCGATGGGGTTAAGGTCAGGGCTCTGTCAAGTTTCTACCACACCAATTTTGACAAACCATTTCTGGATGAACCTCGCTTTGTGCTTGGGAAAGGGCCTTCTCCAAACTTTTGCCACAAAGTTAGAACCACAGAATCGTCTAGAATGTCATTGTGTGCTGTATCACTAAGATTTCCATTCACTGGAACTAAGGGGCCTAGACGGAACCATGAAAAACAGCCCCACACCATTATTCCTCCTCCACCAAACTTTAAAGTTGGCCCTATGTATTGGGGCAGGTAGTGTTCTTCTGGCATCCTCCAAACCCAGATTTGTCTGTCGGACTGCCAGATGGTGAAGGGTGATTCATCACTCCAGAGAATGTGTTTCCACTGCTCTAGAGTCAAATTGCAGCGAGCTTTACACCACACCAGCTCACGCTTGACATTGTGCATGGTGAGCTTAGGCTTGTGTGCGGCTCCCGACAAACAGTCATTGTGCTGACTGACGCGCTTCAGCACTTGGTGGTCCTGCTCTGTGAGCTTGAGTGGCCTACCACTTCGCGGCTGAACCGCTGTTGCTCCTAGACGTTTATGCTTCACAATAACAGCACTTACAGTTGAACGGGGCAGCTCTAGCAGGGCAGAAATTTGACAAGCTGACTTTTTGTAAAGGTGGCTTCCTATGATGGTGCCAAGTTGAAAGTCCCTGAGCTCTTCAGTAAGGCTTTTCTACTGCCAATGTTTGTCTATGGAGATTGCATGGCTGTGTGCTTGATTTTATACACCTGTCAGCAACGAGTGTGGCTGAAATAGCAGAATCCACTAACAATGTAAAAAAATCGAATAATAATATGTTTCAATGTAAATGGCAAATTATAGCACAAAATAATGAGATTAATAGTGTGTCTCGTTAATCAATAGGTCATGACAAAATATACAGTGCCTTGCGAAAGTATTCGGCCCCCTTGAACTTTGCGACCTTTTGCCACATTTCAGGCTTCAAACATAAAGATATAAAACTGTATTTTTTTTGTGAAGAATCAACAACAAGTGGGACACAATCATGAAGTGGAACGACATTTATTGGATATTTCAAACGTTTTTTAACAAATCAAAAACTGAAAAAATGGGCGTGCAAAATTATTCAGCCCCCTTCATTTAATACTTTGTAGCGCCACCTTTTGCTGCGATTACAGCTGTAAGTCGCTTGGGTGTATGTCTCTATCAGTTTTGCACATCGAGAGACTGGCATTTTTTCCCATTCCTCCTTGCAAAACAGCTCGAGCTCAGTGAGGTTGGATGGAGAGCATTTGTGAACAGCAGTTTTCAGTTCTTTCCACAGATTCTCGATTGGATTCAGGTCTGGACTTTGACTTGGCCATTCTAACACCTGGATATGTTTATTTTTTAACCATTCCATTGTAGATTTTGCTTTATGTTTTGGATCATTGTCTTGTTGGAAGACAAATCTCCGTCCCAGTCTCAGGTCTTTTGCAGACTCCATCAGGTTTTCTTCCAGAATGGTCCTGTATTTGGCTCCATCCATCTTCCCATCAATTTTAACCATCTTCCCTGTCCCTGCTGAAGAAAATCAGGCCCAAACCATGATGCTGCCACCACCATGTTTGACAGTGGGGATGGTGTGTTCAGCTGTGTTGCTTTTACGCCAAACATAACGTTTTGCATTGTTGCCAAAAAGTTCAATTTTGGTTTCATCTGACCAGAGCACCTTCTTCCACATGTTTGGTGTGTCTCCCAGGTGGCTTGTGGCAAACTTTAAACTACACTTTTTATGGATATCTTTAAGAAATGGCTTTCTTCTTGCCACTCTTCCATAAAGGCCAGATTTGTGCAATATACGACTGATTGTTGTCCTATGGACAGAGTCTCCCACCTCAGCTGTAGATCTCTGCAGTTCATCCAGAGTGATCATGGGCCTCTTGGCTGCATCTCCGATCAGTCTTCTCCTTGTATGAGCTGAAAGTTTAGAGGGACGGCCAGGTCTTGGTGGATTTGCAGTGGTCTGATACTCCTTCCATTTCAATATTATCACTTGCACAGTGCTCCTTGGGATGTTTAAAGCTTGGGAAATCTTTTTGTATCCAAATCCGCCTTTAAACTTCTTCACAACAGTATCTCGGACCTGCCTGGTGTGTTCCTTGTTCTTCATGATGCTCTCTGCGCTTTTAACGGACCTCAGAGACTATCAGAGTGCAGGTGCATTTATACGGAGACTTGATTACACACAGGTGGATTGTATTTATCATCATTAGTCATTTAGGTCAACATTGGATCATTCCGAGATCCTCACTGAACTTCTGGAGAGAGTTTGCTGCACTGAAAGTAAAGGGGCTGAATAATTTTGCACGCCCAATTTTTCAGTTTTTGATTTGTTAAAAAAGTTTGAAATATCCAATAAATGTCGTTCCACTTCATGATTGTGTCCCACTTGTTGTTGATTCTTCACAAAGAAATACAGTTTTATATCTTTATGTTTGAAGCCTGAAATGTGGCAAAAGGTCGCAAAGTTCAAGGGGGCCGAATACTTTCGCAAGGCACTGTACATAGGTGATTTTTGGGTGTCTGTGAATCCGGTTTGGGGTCCGTGTAATCCATACCCTCCTGCCTCTACTCATAAGATAGCATCATACTCTAGTCTCCTGGTTGTAACAGGCTTCATAGTGGATGTCAGCCATCGGGAGGTGAGAGAGAGCAGAGCTGTCAACACCTGCTATAACGGCCCTGTCTTATCCTCACGGCCAGCGGTCATGAGGTGCCGTAAAGATATGGGCGTGTGCAATGTGTGCATGTGTATGTGGTTCTTACTTACGCCAATTTCCCCCGATAGAAAAAGTGATGAGGCTGTCTAGAAGAACTAATGTTGTTTTTGTTTCCTATACCAGTATTCCACTCAGCAGTAGGACCAGCTTTCAGGAAGATTTCAACACATCCTTTATTGCACAGCTAAGTGCAGCTACATTTTTGCATTAGTCCAACTCACCACGAATCTGGGCTGAAGGATCTGGCGTGGCACCAAAGTTATAATAGCACCTCCCAGTAAACAATACGTTTCTGGGAACCAGAAAGTTTGGGAAACAAAAGATGCCATAGCCACTCTCATCACTTCATGCATGACCAGTTCCCTAAACCACAATATTATGACAAATGTGTCATGTCTGTCATCCTATGCTTCCATGTGGAAGGATATGTTTTGTTTCCTGGAGAAAGGAAATAGTTGTAATACTTTAGTTTGATGTTGCCATGATGTCTTGGGTTTTCTCAGCAATTATGACTAGCAATGGTGATGAGGAAGTGATGACAGTATGCTGGAATAACACCCGGCATCATGCAGGACCAAAGAGAACTAGTTGATGACCTGCTGCCTATTTTCTATACCATGATGGCCACCTAATCATCCCCAGCTTCCACATTTCATTCACCCCCTCATCTCCTCTCCACTCCACTGCATTCCACTCCTCTCCTCTCCACTCCTTGAGTCCCCTGCAACTCTGCCTGAAGATTATGATAATGTACAGTGGTCCAAGACTCACCCTCTCTTGTATCTAGTCCATAGAGGAGAGTGGGCTAAGTTGAGCCACCGTTGTTTCTATGAGTCCACATACAAAATTCATGATTTGACCAAACACAATATGTAGGAAGAGGTCATAATTTCATGGAGTCTGTAAAGGAAGAAACCACATGGAAAAAGTGAAAATGGTCCAAAGAGTGGATTTTCACCAAGTCAAATGAATTTATTGTGTTAGAGGTTTCATGACGCTTGTATCTCAACCAAAGTAGATCATTTGAGAATTCTATTCTATATAGTTGGGTTCTCTATAAGCTTCAATATAAGGTCCTCAAACTAGCATGAAAGTGTGTTCTTGTAGCTGTGTGGGCTAATATTGTCAAAATGTTTGCCTTGGAGTAAGTTGAGCTAATGGCCATGACGTAAGTTGATGGCCATTAGGTAAATTGAAACAATGGCCATAAGGTGAGTTGAGACAGTGGCAAGTTTTTGTTAAGTACAAAATGTTTGTTAGGTGTTAAGGTTGTGTTGAAATAAAATATATATATATTTTTAATTATTAAGATTATTATAAGACAAAAAGTGATTGTGTTAAGGAAAAAATATAGACATGGTTTTAAAAAGGTTGTGGTTATATTTCATTCAGTACAGAAATTGGGTAGGTGGCTTAACTTACTCTGTCCCGTGGCTTAACTTACCCCATACCAGTGTAAGTTGTGCCAAGAGACCACTTTTTTGGACAAGCTACATGCACTATGTGGCTCTACTTGTATGGACAGCATACGAGAAAGGTAACGTTGACATGCATTCTGTTTATTTCAAGGGATACACAACATTCTGAAATATATGTAGATGTCTTTGTTAGAAATAATATTGTATTTCCCTTGACGGAGTGATGCTGAATGTAACAAAATGGCTCAACTTACCCCACTCTCCCCAATAAGTAGAGTCACATAGGTCATTTGAGAGGTATATTTTTAACTCCTATTGGATTTTTACACAGTTGTATTCCAAACAGCATATGAGTACGTTTATAGTAGGTGTTTTTTATTTATATGCAAAGCTGGAGTCTGGTTTTGGTTACAGTGTTCTCCCTTTGGACTGGAATATACAAGTGAATGCCAAAATAATGGAAACACTTGAGTAAATGAGGGATACAAAGTGTATTGAAAGCAGACGCTTCCACACAGCAATTAACATCCCATCATGCTTAGGGTTATGTATAAAAATGCTGGGCCGTTATGCTCCCATAGGATGACAATGCCCCCATCCACAGGGCATGAGTGGTCAGTGAATGGTTACTGAATGGTTTGATGATAATGAACACGATCTCATCAGATCTCAACCCAATTGAACACTTATGGGAGATGCCGACAGAGTTTTCCACCACCGTCAACAAAACCCCACATTTTGGCATTTCTCGTGGAAGAATGGTGTCACATCCCTCCAATAGAGTTCCAGACACTTGTAGAATCTATGCCAAGGTGTATTGAATCGGTTCTGGCTCGTGGTGCCCAACACCCTGTTAAGACACTTTATGTTGGTGTTACCTTTATTTGGCAGTAACTTTGACCACAGTATTGGATTTACATTTTATACATTCAAATGTATTTAAATTAGATTTAAATGACTGTAGTGTTGTTTCCAAGAGAGCGGTCGAAGAACAGTGTATTCCATGCAAAATAATTGGACTATAGACTGCAACATATTACACATACAACTAAACACATCGTTAAGGGGAATATAACACACCCAATAAAACTGTCTCTCCGTAACATTTGAAATCTGGCGCATATGAAACATACTGAGTGTAAAATACATTAGGAACATCTGCTGTTTACGAAACATAGACTGACCAGGTGAAAGCTAGGATCCCTTATTGATTTCACATGTTAAATCCACTTCAATCAGTGTAGATGAAGAGGAGGAGACGGGTTAAAGAAGGATTTTAAGACTTGAAACAATTGAGACATGGATTGTGTATGTGTCCCATTCAGAGGGTGAATGGGAAAGACAAAATATTGAAATGCCTTTGAAATGGGTATGGTAGCAGGTGCCAGGCCTATGGGTTTGTGCCAAGAACTGCAACGCTGCTGGCTTTTTCATGCTCAACAGTTTGCCGTGTGTATCAAGAATGGTCCACCACCCAAAGGACATCCAGCCAACTTGACACAACTTTGGGAAGCATTGGAGTCAACATGGGCCGGCATCCCTGTGTAACGCTTTCAACACCTTGTAGAGTCCATGCCCTGATGAATTGAGGCTGTTCCAAGTTAAATGAAGGTTAAATAAATACAATAAAATACAAATTCTGAGGGCAAAAGGGGGTGCATCTCAATATTAGGATTCCTAATGTTTTGTACACTCAGTGTATGTTTACATGTTACGATACAGCTCCTCATTGAAAACAGATTGACCTCAGCTTTGCGGCTGTCCACAGAGTTTGACATGGCTCGGTGTTTACCAAAAACAGAACTTACCCCATGACTATCCAAAAAAAGAGCACTCCGTTTCTGCATAGATCTGATTTATTGACGGGATTTAAACAGGTTGACGTTTCAGCATGAATCACCTTCCTCAGAGCCTTGGGTAGGAAAAAGTGGGCCTCTCAAGGGCGTGTCCCACTTCCCATGTCAATCACACATCAATCAAACATGTCAGTAGTAGCAACTAGACATGGCTATTCAAACAAGTGTGAGTTATGTATTAGATATTCCTACACATACATGCCACTTCAATACTAACAAAATAAATGGAAACAAACAGAGAAAAATAAAGAGAAAATGGAGCATTTCATTCAGACCTTTTGGCTCCACTGCCTCTAAGCAGTCTGTCCAAAAGGGCTCACTCTGTAGCAATTTTCTCACGATATTGCCTCCTCTGGTGAATAATGAAATGTTCTCAATTCCCCAGAATTTCAAAGTGGAGGCTGAGCCATTGTTTGCACTCAGGTAATATTGTGCAATCGTATAATCCATATTTGTTTGCGCAAAAAGCTGTTTTGTGTTCAGCTATTCTTAATTTGAGTGAGCGTTTCATCAGGTCCAATGTAGACTTGACCAAACGGACACTTGAGTACGTGGACAATATGTGTTGTACTCAGAGGCTTCATGCCAATAGAGGGCTTCACCCCACAGCCATCCTCACATACTTTGTGCCCCCTCTGGTTGTACTACAGTTTATAAAGTATTTCATCTTGGAAGCCAGATAGGTAGAGGGTGCAGGATTCGGAGCGCACAACGCGGTCTCTGATATTATGGCCCCTCATAAAGCGTAGGAGGATTCGATGCAAAGTCTTAGAGGGGGGGTGGGGGGTCACTCTGGAGAATGTGCCCGTGTTTGAGGATCACAATTTTTATCTGCCCTGCAGAAGGGTTGTATTCAGTGGAAACCAAACAACAGATGTCTCACGTTTATCTTTTTTTTGGTGAGGAGGGAGGGTCTATCAGTCTCTCTTGTCAGCCTATGAGCCATTTTGAGGAGACTTGTAGCCGCGTTCAAGGAACATCTTTTGCATTGTTACAGCTTTAGTCTCAAAATCATCAGAAGCACGGCGGTTTCGCTTGAGTCTGTGTTTATGAATGTTCAGTGAGAACTGCCTGGGACCTGCTGCCAAAGTGCTGGATTCCCTTCAAGCCTTACTAAAGTGTTCCAGACCTGTTAAACAAAGCAAAACACAAACAACGTCCCAAATGGTAGCACATTCCCTAAATAGTGCACTATTTTTGACCAGAGCCCTATGGGTAGTAGTGCAGTATATAGAGAATAAGGTGCCAGTTGGGATAAAAGGAAAAAAACAGTATACTGATATACTACCACATTTGACCTTTACACGGCAACATGTCTTTGAGAGGAGTGTTGTTGGCAATAACTTTGAGAGTCCTCACTCTCTCCCACATGAACCTTAGCTGCTTTCTTATAACACATTGGGTATTGTCTGTCTGCATTGTTCTTCATAAGAGCCGATGTAGCTAGAGTTGATACAAACGTGTTGGTTTATTATAGGCCTACATTGATCGGAAATGAGTAAACTAGAAAAACAAAATACATCTTAATTGAACCTAAAAGCTGGAATCCTTAATGGTGAAACATCCATTTCCATTTGCGATATTACAATAAAACTGCAAACAAAAAAACACATATTTTCCCTCGGGCATCATTGCAAGTGCAATGTAGTGCAGAAAATGTGTGCCCCTGTTGTCAGATGTTTAGGCTCACTGGGGCAGAAAGCAGACACTTCTCATTTGTCTAATAGTCTGACTACTTCAACAAAGGGCTGTTTGAAGTGAGCATGGACCAGTAGAAAATGACTACAGGTTCACTGAACATGAACCTTTCAGGAGGCACTGGTGGTCACGGAGGTCTACGGATAATAAATCCTTTACACTAATGATGTTTACTGCAGAGTGGACTACTAGGCTGTGTGTCCCAAATGACACTCATTTTACATCAGCTGTAAGATAGTCCTTTATAGTTATATCCAACCAATGTAGATGCAAAAAACAGTGGCTAGGAAAAACTACCTAGAAGGCAGGAACCTAGAAATCGTTAGACTGTGGCTTCACAATTTATTTCAATATACCTCTTTATACCTCTGATGTTGATTCAAACATAACATTTTACTATCAACATTGAAAGAAGGTCAAATAAAATATGTAATCTAATCTAAATTTCAACATAATTTCCAACCACCCAATAATATATACATTTCTATGTGGAATTTTCAACGCAATTTCAACGTATACATAGTTCTGATGATTATGTTGAAATTAGATTGATGTAACAACCTGTTACTCAGGTAAAGTCAATGTTTAAGGCAAAGTATGACTCATTTCAACGTTTACAACTCTTGTTGAAATTAGATGAAAACAGAACTGGTTGATGACTTTTTTCAAATCCGATGAATATTCCACGTTACAATATGTTGACAAATAACATTGATCCATTCAACCAGCGTCTGCCCAGTGGGGAGGCCTGTGTCTTGTGATCGTAGTCTCCTGTACGTGTAGGTATGTACGACAAGACCAAATCGGAGAGAGAAGTAGGAGCAAGTCCCTGCCATGCTTTCTAAGCCTAGTGTGTTGATGTTTCCTACTGATCATTGTTCAAATGGAAATAGAAAAATAATCAGTGTAGACTGAAGATGATTTGGTTTGCTGTTTCAGAGTAACTTAGGCATGTCTAAGAACCTATCTGGAAATTATTCTACTTAGCCTTGGTTACCCTCACTAGGTGAAAGCCTATGACAGAGGCTGTATTCTACTCAACGTGAAACAGCATTAGGAAGAACAGCTGTAGGCGGTATTTGGTGCAGTATTTTGATTCCGTATTTTGTGCATTAAACATGCAGCTGTCTCCCCCTTGTGGCACACTACGCTATGAAGAATGTACACACACACATGCACAATTTTAAATAGATTATTTAGGTGACGTATTCATTGTGTAGACATCGGATACATGGTGCTGATCCAGACCTATAGAAGACAACAAGATATCAAGCCTCAACCAGAAGGGTATACTCCAAAGCAGGATCAAGAAGTTAGCCAGCTAACTTGCCCATTTCAAGCTTATCTTTCTTCAAAATTAAAAGTTATTTCGGGATATTTAGGCAAGGTCTAATTGACTCAACAACCAAAAACACATATGTAAGTTTAGCTTTCTAAATGAACAACAAAATACTTTTTTTTCTGGTTGTTTATCAAAGTTAGTTGGCTAACTCAATGAACCTACTTTGTAGTATACCCCTCAGGCATCTACAATGCCTTCAGAAAGTATTCATACCCCTTGACTTTTTTGTGTTACACCCTGAATTCAATTTTTTTTTTTTTTCTTCTCAACCATCTACACACAATAGCCTATAATGACAAAGTGAAAAAGAGCGTTGCACGCCTGGATTGTACATTATTTGCATTATTCTTTATAAAATTAGTCAAGCTCTGTTAAGTTGGTTGCTGATCATTGCTTGACAGCCATTTTCAAGTCTTGTCATGGATTTTCAAGCCAATTTAAGTCAAAACTGTTACTCGGCCACTCAGGAACATTCAACATCGTCTTGGTAAGCAACGCCAGTGTATATTTGGCTTTGTGATTTAGGTTATTGTCTTGCCGAAAGGTTCATTTGTCTCCCAGTGCCTGTTGGAAAGCAGTCTGAAAAAGGTTTTCCTCTTGGATTTCACCTGTGCTTAGCCCTATAACATACATTTTTATTCACTAGTCCTAGCCGATGAGAATCATACCCATAACATGATGCAGCCACCACCATGCTTGAAAATATGAAGTGTGGTACTCAGTCAGGTGTTGTGTTGGATTTTCCACAAACATAATGCTTTGTATTCAGGACATGAAGTTAATTCCTTTGCCACATTTTTAGCAGTTTTACTTTATTGCCTTAAAATGCAAACAGGATTCATGTTTTCAAATATTTGTATTCTGTACAGGCTTCCTTCTTTTCACTATCATTTAGATTAGTATTGTGGAGTAATTACAATGTTACTCAGTTTTCTCCCATCATAGCCTTTAAACACCAACTGTTTTTAATCCCGGAGTGTTTTTCTTCCTCTCCGGCACCTGAGTTAGGAAGGACGTCTGTATCTTTGTGGTTTACTGGGTGTAATGACACACCATCCAAAATGTAATTAATAACTCAATGTCTGTTTTTTAATTATCTACCAATAGGTGCCCTTCTTTGCGAGGCATTAGAAAACCTCCCTGGTCTTTGTGGTTGAATCTGTGTTTGAAATTCACTGCTCGACTGAGGGACCTTACAGATAATTGTGTGTGTGGGGTAGAGATGAGGTAGTCAATCAAAAATAATGTAAAAACACTAGTATTTCAGTGTCCATGCAACTTCTGACTTGTTCAGCACATTTTGACTCCTTAATGTATGTAGGCTTGCCATAACAAAAAGGTTGAATACTTATTGACTCAAGACATTTCAGTTTCATTTGTAATAAAACATTTCTAAAAACATAATTCCACTTTGACATTATGGGTTATTGTGTGTAGGCCAGTGACACAAAATCTCAAGTTAAATCAATTTTAAATGTGGAAAATGTCAAGGGGTGCGAATACTTTCTGAGGGAACACGCTGACACACATAGTATACAGAGATGGGGAAGAACTGGTTAAATTATGTTGTTTCATGTTTTTCATTGAAAAATATTGTCTTTTGAAAAGGTCACGCATGAAAGGATCATGGCTGCATAAACCCACGTCATTGTTCTGAACAGAACCCAACTAACAGCTACAGCCCACAGTCTAGAAAAAAAAAAAAACCCCACGTCATTGTTCTGAACAGAACCCAACTAACAGCTACAGCCCACAGTCTAGAAAAAAAAAAAAAACCCACGTCATTGTTCTGAACAGAACCCAACTAACAGCTACAGCCCACAGTTTAGAAAAAAAACACAACCCACGTCATTGTTCTGAACAGAACCCAACTAACAGCTACAGCCCACAGTCTAGAAAAAACAAAACCCATGTCATTGTTCTGAACAGAACCCAACTAACAGCTACAGCCCACAGTCTAGAAAAAACAAAACCCATGTCATTGTTCTGAACAGAACCCAACTAACAGCTACAGCCCACAGTTTAGAAAAAACAAAACCCATGTCATTGTTCTGAACAGAACCCAACTAACAGCTACAGCCCACAGTCTAGAAAAAAAACACAACCCACGTCATTTGACCATTTATCCCAGATAAAACTGTATGCATAAAATTACCAAAACAAAACATGGATATCACCAAATGATCACTAAAAGAGAATCGCAGGATTAAGTAGTTGTCCACAAACAGCTATGTATTGGAAAATGCTTGACTTTAAAGTAATTATGAGGTTTGATCCATCCTGTCTAACAAACACATTTTTTTAGGGGTGAACTATTCCTTTAAGCACACAAAATGATTCCGACAACAAATCACATTGATTTTAATAACAGTTGTTACATACCAACCACAGTTCATACTTGATTTTGTCCACAGGACACTAGCCATGTGTTCAACTTTAACATGACACTAAAACTAGTTCAAAACAAAAGGAAATGTAATTTAAACCTCTTTCCATCAAAATAATTCTATGATCATTTTTTCCTCTCTTCACATTTCACACTAAAATCTATGGAGCTAAAAGTGGACTAGAGCAATATCAAAAGCAAGTGGCAGAAACTCAAGGCACTTCAAATTAGTTTGAGGGACTACACATATGTGGGATGAACATTGAGCCAACAACCACAAGTAATATGGAAAGCTACGCAGCGTGTATGAAGAAAAAAAAAAACAGAAAAGGCACTCTGCTTCAAATAAGCTGTTATAAAATGGAGGCTATGCTAACCAAGCTAGCAACATGCTCCTATGTCATACAGTACATACATAAAGTGCATCATACAGCCACTACTGGCCAAGTCCCAAACATTAGCTCCTATCTCTATTGCAGAGTTTAAGCTGTATGTGAAAGCTCTCAGCTCATAACAAGAAACAAACACACCAACATGTGACATTTTGAGAAATGGTGTACTCACAGTCCATTGTACTATACACAGTGCACAAAACATTAAGAACACCTGCTATTTCCATGACGTCTGCCCAGGTGAAAGCCATGATCCCTTATTGATGTCACCTGTTAAATCAGTGTAGCTGAAGAGAGGAGACAGGTTAAAGAATATTTTTTAAGCATAGAGACATGGATTGTGTGTGCACCATTCAGGGAGGTGACTGGGTTAGACAAAATATTTAAATGCCTTTGAACAGGGTATGGTTGTAGGTGCCAGGCACACTAGTTTGTGTCAAGAACAGCAACGCTGCTGGGTTTTTCCACACTGTGTATCAAGAATGGTCCACCACTTAAAGGACATAAAGCCAACTTGACAACTGTGGGAAGCATTGGAGTCAACATCCCTGTGGAACGCTTGACACCTTGTAGAGTCCATGCCCCGACAAAGAGGCTGTTCTGAGGGCAAAAAGGGGTGCAACTCAATATTAGGAAGGTGTTCCTAGTGTTTTGTCCACTCAGTGTATACATTGTACTGTATTGAGTATTGCTTTTTGGGATGTTAGTGTACACTCAACAATGTGCTCAGGTTATGGCTTATCGTGATTGAGTGTGGTCAATATATTCTCTCTCGCATGCATTCACAAAGACAAAAGTGACATTCACAAGGGAGCCAGAACCATAGAATGGAATCCTTAATTCTAGGATATGAATACCCGTAGTTAACAGGCAGTGAGGTCAGTGATAGTGGTCTGGTAAGTTTGAGGAAACCGATTCCATGCAGACAGGGGTCATTCTGCTCAACGTTGATATATTCATGATTCCATCCACCAATCATATCAGCATGTATCAGTGGACAATTAAAAATATATATATTTTGTCCTTTTGAACGTGAATAGCAGAGCAATATACAGTATCTCTTTATGACTCTGGCATGTAGCATTCAGCAACATTTGTCTGTTTTCAAATGGGGTTCTTCTGCTAATGTATTTAGGCAAAATACATTTCTTAGTGTAGAAATTAGGTTAACATGGGCATAAAATATAGGATTTCATGGAATGTGGGACTGACATGATAAACAAGAGGTGTCTGAACGCTAAGGATGTCAATGCTCTCTCCAACGGGGCCCGTTGGATATGTTAAGGTTCACTCTGTGTTTAGACATTCAGAGATGACGAGGTTTAGTAGTGCAAGCAACGCATGACATCAAACATATCAAATCAACAAAATGGGGCAAATCAACAAAATGTCAGTTCAACAATGTGTAGGGTCAAAAATCTAAACTATCACAGAACCAAAATAACACACAAAACATGTATTTGATGTACCACCCCCACAAATACTTTCTGTTCTACTTTTGTTGAAGATACTGTATGCCAGATGGGCAGTATTAAGCAATGAGATGTGACTACAAGGACAATATTAGTAGACAAGCTAAAACATATGAGTTCTATCATTCTCCAAATATCTGCCAACCACCCCATAACAGCCTCGACCTTTATAATAACAGGAAATGACATGTTAATCCCTGCCATCTTGAACACATCATTGACCGCCAGAATATTCCCATGCGCCTTGTCCAGTCATTGTCTGTGGCCATATCTGCTATAGCCACAGGGTGGTGCTGTTTCGCTGATGCAGAGGTGCTGTAGTAGTCAAGCTTTGCAAGGTTCCATTTCTCGGTCAATGGATTTTCATATGGTTCATCATATTGCAAGATCCAATTATCCAATCGGCTTTAAGGTGGTGTTAGAGTCCCTCTCCAGGTTTTGGTTGTGTCTGAAAAGGCACCCAATCGGCTATTCAGTGCACTACTTTTGACCAGGACCCATATGGCTCTGTCATTTCAGACACATCCACTCTTTGGCTGGGAGACAACAGGATCTGGGGGCTTTGGAAACCTGTTTCATACAGATAAGGTGTGGAACCAACTAACCCCAAGAACTAAACTAATGAGCTACAGTACTAGCTACAGTTACCAGTTCATTAGATGTATGCATTCCTCCTACGTGGTCTGCACCATTCTGAGGTGGATGTATTGTCTTCAAGCTTTGATTAGCAAATGGACTAGGTGAATCTGAGGACTGCCCTCAGTAATATTTTTTTGTTTGTTTTGTTTGTTTGTTTCATAGTAAAGTGTCCCTGCAGGTGTATGCAAGGTCCCTCAATTACTCGATCCACAACTTCATGGGGGCAAATCAACCATTGAAGGAGTGTTACGGGATAAAGTGTCCCTACTCTGCTCCTGTCAGTATCATTGAGTCCAGTCAGATTAACTGGCAGCTGGGATGACCTGGGGGTGTTACTGAATAAAGTGCCCCCACCCAATTCATATTCTCTCTGAAAAACAGTGGCCAGGGTCTGTGGAAGTCTAAATGAGCAGCAATGCAGGGGGTTGATCAACTATCCTGCAAACAAACTAAACAATGTTTGGAATGGGGGGGGGGGGTCACATTCAAAGCCCCACCCTCAGAATGTTTCAGTCCCAAGATCCTTGAGTAACAGTGATCACAGTCATGAAGGAGGGAGGAGGGGGTGAATTGAGGGAAGAGCAGAGTTGTCCCAGGTGGCTCAGTGCTCCAGCCGAGCGTCACACACCTGGGTCACCTCGATGACAGGCGGAGAGCTGCCTGTGGCAGGCCCACACCAACACCCTGAGACACGCAGAGACGGGTGGGCCTCACACTTCCTGGAGAGACAGAGAGAGGGGAAAATTGAAAAGTTGACAAGAATAGATGGACCAGTGTAGGTTGAGAGAAGAGGGGATGAACATTTCAAACACATCTCACTGATAAAAGACAGCGAGAGACACCAGAATAAGTTCCCGAGACCATCACTGCACATGTGAAAAAAGCTATAAGTAAATACTCTGGGGTAAAGACGCACATGGTGGCCCACAGGTCAGTCAGAAGACATGGACAATGGTACTAGACACCATTATCATGATACCATATAATGTGAAGTATTCAGCACCTCCAACTACTACTGCACAGCTGTGTAACATGGAGGGAAAAAAAACACAAAGGAAGAATATGGTCAGGGTCATTCAACTAAGACAGAAACCCCCCTGCTGTTGCCACCAATCCATCTACTGTATGTCCACATTGTCTGGCTCTGCAATTAACCATACACATAGCCCTTTAGACCAGGGATCATCAACTATACTGAACAAAAAATATAAATGCAACAATTTCAAAATTGCATTCAAATTGCCATTGATAAAATTACAATTGTGTTTGTTGGCTGTAACTTATGCCTGCCCATACTATAACCCCATCGCCACCATGGGGCACTCTGTTCACAACGTTGACATCAGCAAACCTCTCGCCCACGTGACGCCATACATGGTGTGGTTGTGAGGCCTGTTGGAAGTACTGCCAAATTCTCTGAAATGACATTGGAGGTGGCTTTTTGGTAGAGACATTAACAGCTCTTATGGACGTTCCTGCAGTCAGCATGCCAATTACACGTAACCTCAATTTGAGACATTCTGTGGCATTGTGTTGTGTGACAAAACTGCACATTTTAGAGTGGCCTTTTATTGTCCCCAGCACTGTAATGATCATGCTGTTAAATCAGATTCTTGATATGCCACACCTGTCAGGTGGATGGATTATCTTGGCAAAGGATAAAATGCACACTAACAGGGATGTAAACTAATTTGTGCACAACATTTGAGTGACATAAGCTTTTTGTGCGTATAGAAAATAGCTGGGAGCTTATTTTAGCTGATGAAACACGGGACCAACACGTTTATATTTTTGTTCAGTGTAGATTCAGCCGCGGGCCAATTTCTTATTGAGCAGATGGTCAGGGGGCTGAAACATAATTACAAATCATTTGTAGACTGGAAACTGACAGCAAGAAACCCAAACATATATAATATTTGACTAAAACAAATATTTCAATCCTTGCTTACATTTGTATATGATCACATACATAGTACCAGTCAAAAGTTTGGACACCTGCTCAGTCAAGGGTTTTCCTTTATTTTTACATGGTAGAATAATAGTGAAGACATCAAAACTTTGAAATTACACATTTAGAATCATGTAGTATAAACATTTTTTAAAAAAAGGGTTAAACAAATCAAAATATATTTTAGCTTCAAAGTAGCCACCTTTTGCATTGATGACAGCTTGAACACTCTTGGCATTCTCTCAACCAGCTTCACCTGGAATGCGTTTCCAACAGTCTTGAAGGAGTTCCCACATATGCTGAGCACTTGTTGGCTGCTTTTCCTTCACTCTGTGGTCCAACTCATCCCAAACCATCTCAATTGTGTTGAGGTCGGGTGATTGTGGATGCCAGGTCATCTGATCCCTCTCCTTCTTGGTCTAATAGCCCTTACACAGCCTGGAGATGTGTTGGGCCATAGTCTTGTTGAAAAACAAATTATCGTCCCACTAAGCACAAACCAGATGGGATGGCGTATCGCTGCAGAATGCTGTGGTAGCCATGCTGGTTAAGTGCGCCTGGAATTCTAAATAAAAATCACAGACAGTGTCACCAGCAAAGCACCCCCACACCTCCATGCTTCACGGTGGGAAACACATGCGGAGATTATCCGTTCACCTACTCTGCGTTTCTTGAAGACAAAGCAGTTGGAACCAAATAATCTCAAATTTGGACTCATCAGACCAAAGGACAGATTTCCATTAATGTCCATTGCTCGTGTTTCTTGGCCCAAGCAAGTCTCTTTTTGTTATTAGTGTCTTAGTGGTTTCTTTGCAACAATTTAACCATGAAGGCCTGATTCGTGCAGTCTCCTCTGAACAGTTAATTTTGAGATGTGTCTTACTTTAACTTGGTGAAGCATTTATTTGAGCTGCAATTTCTGAGGCTGGTAACTCTAATGAACTTATCCTCTGCAGCAGAGGTAACTCCGCGTCTTCCTTTCCTGTGGCGGTCATCAAGAGAGCCAGTTTCATCATAGCACTTAATGTTTTTTGCCACTGCACAAAGTTCTTGAAATTTTCCGGATTGACTGACCTTCACGTCATAAAGTAATGATGGACTGTCATTTCTCTTTGCTTATTTGAGCCGTTCTTGCCATAATATGGACTCTTTTACCAAATAGGGTTATCTTCTGTATACTACCCCTATCTTGTCCCAACCGTTTGGCTCCAACACATTAAGAAGGAAAGAAATTCCACAAATTAACTTAACAAAGGCACACCTGTTAATTGAAATGCATTCCAGGTGACTACCTCAAGAAGCTGGTTGAGAGAATGCCAAGAGTGTGCAAAGCTGTCATCAAGGCAAAGGGTGGCTACTTGGAAGAATCTCAAATATATTTTGATTTGTTTAACACTTTTTTGGTTACGACATTTTTCCATATTTGTTTCATAGTTTTGATGTCTTCACTAATATTCTACAAATGTAGAAAATACTAAAAAATAAAGAAAAACCCTGGAATGATGTCTGTCTGTTCAAACGTTTGACTGGTACTGCATCTCTCTATTATGCGTAGGAATACTGTGGAACAGATTTCTCAAATCAAAACAACTTGGAGCTGATTTGCTGGTGTTTAGTCTTTTATGTCCAATAATTTAAAATACACTTTGGGGAGGGGGGGGCAAAGAAAATCACTCACAGGCCATAATTGGTATAGTATTTATATGGTTCAAGGCCCATTCCTGTCTGAGGTTTAATGTTAAGTCAACTAAATAAAATGTCAAGTCTGGTCTGTAATCAATATCTCTAATCCGATTGGCCGAATGAAGTAGCCACCCGATGTCTTTCCTTTCCCAACCACAGCTCTGTCAGTTCTGCAATCCTCAAGGCTTTGTCATTTTTCACTGGACAACTATTGAGGAAACACACTATGGCTTGATATGACAGATATTAGTTAATAGACAATATTTTGCAATGCAGCTAGCTACCTTCACTACTTCACTAGCATTAGGAAAATTAAGTTAGGAGGGTGGGGGTTGCTGTTTTCAAAGGCTTTCAAGGTCATTTCTGTTTTTGAAAGTGAATGCTCTGGGGGAGGGGATACAGTAGTATGCCGCTTTAAGAGAGACACTCCAGCAAAAATCAGCTAACGGCAGTTGAAGTCATAAGCACAGTTCACTTTGAAGAGATTGATTGTGATGGCCACTGCTATAACAGGTGGCATGATGCCAGCTGGTCTTCAGGAAGAGGGGTTGATCATCTGAAAAGACAGCTAACTGAATGAAGGGAGTTTGAGCATTATACAAAAGGGCTTCTCGATGTGAGTGTGCGTATAGTGCAGTGAAAAATCAGTTATGAGTAAGAAAACCACGGAACTGGTGAATAGTATCTTGAATAAATAAATCGAGGCAATGTTAACGGGATATAGTGAAACCCTGGATTGTGTGTGTGTGTGTGTGTGTGTGTCTTACCCGTTCTCCTCTGACATAATGTCCTGGTCTGCCTCGGCGGTTGATGACTCCACGTCCCCATCTGCGTCTACGCTGCTATCACTGCCCTGAGCTGACAACCCACTCTGGCTCTCTGGGGTCAGAGACTCCCCGCTGTAACGTGTGCACACACACACAATCTGTTACACACCCTAGAAACACAAGCCATGTAACACGATTGCAGTAAACCTGTGTGTGTCGGTTGTTCAGTACCTGAGGCGCTTCTTCAGAAGGTGGATGTGACGGTCCTTCTCCTCCAGTCTCTTCTTGAGGGAGCTAATCTCTCTCTGCTTCTCAACCAGCTCTTTCTGCAGACGATAGTTACTCTCCTCCAGAGTCTCACAGAATGCCTGGTAGGGGGGCGGGAGCGAGAGAGAGAGAGAGAGAGTTACGGAGTTATGAAAACGTGACAGGACAACAACTTACATGGCAAATAAAAGTTGGGTAAGTTGAGCCAAAGGAATAGTTGTTACTAGGAAACCATACACAAAATGTATCATTTGACCACATATTTAGGAAGAGGTCATCATTTCATGGAGTCTGTGAAGGAAGAAACTACATGGAAAAAGTGGTAAGCAAGTTAGGTCCAAAAAAACAGATTTTCACCAAGTCAAATGAATCTATTGTGTTAAAGGTTTCATGATGCTAAGTAGATCGTTTTAAGATTGATGTATAGAACAGTTGGGGTCTCTATAAAATACAATATGAGGTACTTAACTTTTATTCTAGGTTATCCATCCTTCTAGCTGTGTGGGCTAATATAGTTTAAATGTTTGCCTTGGGGTAATTTGGGCCAATGGTTGAGCCAACTGAAAGTGTTTCCTTCCCAGGCATTATCGCCAGGATATGAGGTAACACCAGGGCCTAAGTGTTTAAATGCTTAAAATTATTAAAAAGACATAAAAAGCTATTGTGATTGTGTTGAATTGTGTTAAGGAAATAAAGATAGACATGGTTTTAAAAAGGTAGTGGTAATAGTTAATTCAGTACAGAAATGTGTTGGAGGGTTAACTTACCCTGTCCCGCGGCTCAACTTACCCCACTCCCTCCTAATGGAGCACTTAGAGGAGAGGAAGCCAAATCCTAATCCACCACTAACCAAAGACTGTAAAAGCTATTCTAATGACAGTTATGCTAATAGGTGTATATACTAATTAGATGTGGTGCTGGCATCGGAGGCTCATTCCAGCTAGAGAACAACAAAGCCTGTCCCAAATTACTCCCAGGATTATGGGTCACAAAAACAAACACTGCAGAAACTGGATTGAACTGGTCTCGTTTGGGTCTACGTGACTTCTCAATAGGCCTTTGTGAAAGTCGACCTCAAGTTGCATGCTGGTAACAGAAGATCAGTCTTACCCGGCTCTCCTCCAGACTGTCAAAAGGACCTGGTGGATCATCTAAACACAGGAACTCTCGCACTGCTATGCTGTTAAAGAGACAAGGAAAGACAGCGTTTTCATAAATCAACAAGAACGCATCTTTCCATACCAACCAAGCAACTTCAGGGTACTCACACACAATCCCCCAAAAGACAGTATCTATGATGGATTGCGTATTGGTTTTGCTGTCCATGTCACCAGTATTGGTGCCAAGGAAACTAGACAGGGTATTAGAAAAGGTTTGTATTACAACGCTAAATACAGTTACTGTGTCATGTATGCTTTTAACCTTGACTACATAACTCTAATATAGCCTAAATAAAGTGTGTGTGGATACATTCAGCTGCTTCCATAGACGTTCTTTGTTGTTGGCCAGGTGTTAATGTCTCAGGTCATGGGCAACCAGCAAGTCCATCAGTAAACTCAAGACTGTGTGTGTGTGTGTGTGTGTGTGTGTGTGTGTGAGAAACCTCAAAACACTTGAGGTTTGCACTGCATGATGAGACATGTTCACGCAGACACGCACCAGTTGGCAACGTCTTTGTGTGCCACCAGGTTCTGTAGGAAGGCCTGCAGGCCCAGCTGTCTGTCCTCTAGGAAGTCAGAGTTGTAGTTGTCTTTGAACCAGCGCTTTGGAGGCAGAGACAGTCTGAACCCTGGGAACACCTCCTTCAGCTGAAACTCACACACACAGAGACAGGTTAGGCAGGGGAAAAGCAACACCGACACACACACGGCATCTTAACACACCTAGTACACACACATTACACACCGTACAAACAAACACACGTACAAAACACACACGGAAAAGAGAGACGAAGAAGCACAGGCTAATTATCGCAATAATACCACCAACACACCCTGAACAAATGTAACATTACATGGTTTGTTATGACCAGGAAAACCAAACAAGGCCTGTTTGCTCAACAGTGAAGGGAGGGGCTTGAGTTATTGATCTTTCAAAAACACATCCATGTCAACTCTGGAAAAACTCTTCAAACAATTTCCCCAAATTCCGGTTAACAAGTACAGCACATGCAGCCCAGTGTTCATCCTGTTAGGCCAGTGCCCTTATTCACAAATCAGAGTAGGAGTGCTGATCTTGGATCCGTTTTTAAATATATATATTTTAAATCATAAATAACCCTGATCAGCACTCTTACTTTGAGTCTTTGTGAATAGGTGTCCAGATTGGTTAGTTCTCTCTTCTAGAGCGAGAGCGACCACAGGAATGGCTGTGCAGCCTGTCCACAGCCTCTGTGTGTCTGATGGAGGGTGTGACCTTTTCCTACCTCACCCCAAGCTACTGTGTCTAGTAGCAAAACCAGATTTATAGGCGTATAGTCTGCATTTAGCCTTCTGTAGTCTGTGTTTTATTACTAAAAATATTTCTAACAGAAAAATGTAGTAGGCCATCTAAGGGCATTGTTGGCAGTGTGCTGACTTAAGGATAGACTAGATTTAAGAAAAGAGTTGATTATATGGACATCACATGAAGCACTCAGCTGTAAGACTTTTAAAAAGTGAATGATTATTATACCTAATCCACATAGTATTTCTCCCCTTGTCCATCTCTGACCTGTCCCGCTAGGAGTTGGCTTCCTGTGGCTGGCTAGACAAAGCTACTGCTGCTGTTGTTGGTTGTGGAACACTGGCTCTTTGTGTGCTGGGGGGGGGGTGGTGCACAGAGGGGATTCACTTCATTTCTGTATTACTCTCCAACACAAAAGAGCTACTTCCACAGTACTGATGATTACAGACGGTCTCGCCCACAGTCGTGATGATTACAGACGGTCTCGCCCACAGTCGTGATGATTACAGACGGTCTCGCCCACAGTCGTGATGATTACAGACGGTCTCGCCCACAGTCGTGATGATTACAGACGGTCTCGCCCACAGTCGTGATGATTACAGACGGTCTCGCCCACAGTCGTGATGATTACAGACGGTCTCGCCCACAGTCGTGATGATTACAGACGGTCTCGCCCACAGTCGTGATGATTACAGACGGTCTCGCCCACAGTCGTGATGATTACAGACGGTCTCGCCCACAGTCGTGATGATTACAGACGGTCTCGCCCACAGTCGTGATGATTACAGACGGTCTCGCCCACAGTCGTGATGATTACAGACGGTCTCGCCCACAGTCGTGATGATTACAGACGGTCTCGCCCACAGTCGTGATGATTACAGACGGTCTCGCCCACAGTCGTGATGATTACAGACGGTCTCGCCCACAGTCGTGATGATTACAGACGGTCTCGCCCACAGTCGTGATGATTACAGACGGTCTCGCCCACAGTCCTGATGATTACAGACGGTCTCGCCCACAGTTGTGATGATTACAGACGGTCTCTCCCACAGTCGTGAGAGGGTGCTGCTTTACGGGTTCCTGACCAATTTTGTGTTTATTTTTTTTTGTAGATAATGTCTCGGACATAATTTCCTACCACCGAACACACCTTCTGGACATTAGAACAGCGATCACTAAACTCAATTTGGATGACAATTTCTACTTCAACGAGTTGGCAGCTCTGGACGCAGTGTTGTCATGATACCGAAATTTTTACTTTGATACCAGGTTTAGTATCACAATACCACAAATAAAGGCATATTGGCCAAAGTCACAGAATGACACTTGATCCAAACAGATCAAGATCATTACAATTGACATTTTAGAATTTTTGATGTATGCATTAATCAATCAAATAATCATACAATCAATTTCTATTTGTTACCTTAAGAACATAACAGTAATATTTTTTTTGAATGGTAAATCTCTATTGATAAACTGGGCAAATCAAGATGTAGCCTATTCACAATACAGGTGAATGTGTGACCCACCACCAGGATTCAGTCCTATGTAGCAAAAATTTGAAATAGTATTTTTTTACAGTAAAGTAGAGACTCAGAGGTAGAAAACGGTATTTCAAACACTGCAGTTGAGGAACAATGGGAAAGTAAATCTGCTTCGAAAGTTGATAAACTTGTAACCCCACTTTTGAGAAAATGGCCCTTGAATGTTCTGGTACACCTACTAAGGAGCTTTTGTCTACACCCATTCAGCATCATTCACACCGTCTTAAGCCTTGGCCCTACCCATCTCTTTAACGGATTCACATGTGAGGGCCTGTGCTAAACAGTAAGGTAGTGAGGTAAACAACCAAAGACTTCAAGACTAAAAGTGGTAAAAGTAGTAGCCTACAATAAGGAAAAACTCCAGGTAAAAAATAAGAAGGTGGAAACGGTACAGTTCACGCTGACAGTGGCGTGTGCAGAAAGCAGCACATTGTGCTCGGGTAGCTGATGTGAGTAAGACTTTCCTACCTGGACAAGAGGAACACCTACAGCGTGCGTGCATCATCCCCTTCTGTACTCCTGGTTCACCCACGACTGCATGACTCAAACACCATCATTAAGTTTGCTGACGACACAACGGTGGTAGGCCTGATGGCCTATAGGGAGGAGGTCAGTGACTTGGCAGTGCAGTGCCAGGACAACAACCTCTCCCTCAACGTCAGCAAGACAAAGGAGTTGATCGTGTACACAGTAGGAAACGGAGGGCCGAGCACGCCTCCATCCACATCGACACGGTTGTAGTGGAGCAGGTTGAGAGCTTCAAGTTCCTCGGTGTCCACACCACTAAGAAATGAACATGGTCCACACACACCAACACAGTTGTGAAGAGGGCACGACAACACCTCTTCCCCCTCAGGAGGCTGAACATATTTGGCATGGGCCCTCAGATCTTCAAAGAGTTCTACAGCTGGACCATTGAGAGCATCTTGTCTAGCTGCATCACAGCTTGGTATGGCAACTGCGTGGCATCCGACCGCAAGGCACTACAGAGGGTAGTGCATACAGCCCAGTACATCACTGGAGCTGAGCTCCCTGCCATTAAGGACCTCTATACCACGCGGGGTCAGCCGACCAAGCCCTCCCTAACCCGGACGACGCTAGGCCAATTGTGCGTCGCCCCACGGACCTCCCGGTCGCGGCCGGTTACGACAGAGCCTGGGCGCGAACCCAGGGACTCTGATGGCACAGCTGGCGCTGCAGTACCCTTAACCACTGCGCCACCCGGGAGGCGTATACTACATACTTAATGAGCATACACTACATGCTATTAGTTCATTATTAGTATACTAATTTTACAAACAGTATCCTTTCAATTGAGCGCATTAGCAGTCGACCGGAGGTTGATGTTGTTGCTATGCTAGTTAGCATAACAAATGACTAGTTAGACATTTTACAACTCCGGGTGTGTTGTTAAATTCAAATCTGGAGTGCCAGAGTGCACTTGTAAATTCAGAGCATTGTCAGATTGTCTGTTTGTAAAAATTCTGAGCGTTTCGCTCTCTGAGCACACACTGGACGCTCCGCCAAGAAGTAGGGTTGATTTGAGCGTTCTGACCTTACAACGGCAGTCAAGCACCCAAGCTAACATTGGCTAGCTACTTCCAGACACAAATGAGACCACTGACCATTTTACTCGCCCAAGCAGAGCCGGTTAGGCAGTTTTCATGTTATCAAGAGCGTTGGTGACTAACTGCTGTTGGCAACAAATTACTTCTGCTTTTTTTGCCGACGTTTACTGACAACGGCCATATTCAACGGGTGTTGAGCCCTCGCAAATTCATTATTCTGTGCTCTGAAACACTCAGACGAGTGTGCTCTGAAATCGGAGTAGATTTACGAAAGCACCTGAATGTCAATTGAGAATGCACAACGACAATACCTTCTAGCTAAACTAAGAATGCCGGGAATAATCAAACCAATAGTAGTTAGGGCAGTTAGCTTATTGTTAATCTACTGGCAAGTTTGAACATACCGGTAACATACTGCTGTACTGCTGTAATGATATGCTATGTGGTTCGTAAGGACGGCTGACAATTTGTTAGCCACGCTAACATAACGTGTAAAGTAACTTGTTTTAAAAGTCATTACATTGTTCAACATTTTCTTAATATTTGTCATAATTTGATAAAGCAATGAATTTGTATCCGCTCTTGTTGTACTTCGGCTGCATATTTCCCCCCCATTTTCTTCTTATGGGCCCTAAAGTACGGAAATAGTGTCCTCTGCGTGTATACTTCATATTTTGGCCAATTTAGTACGACATCCGGGAACTTTTGGTATATTAACTATATCCATACACGACCAATAAGCATACTATATACTCAATTCAAGTCAAAGATTGTATGGTACGTGCGGTTAGTATGAGTATCCGAACACATCTACTGTTTCTCCTATAGTACTGAGTATAACCCTGTCTCTCCCACAGTACTGAGTACTGTCCCTCCATGCGAGAATCTACAGCCATAAACACATATTGTGTCAGGGCAATTGAGCACTGGATAGGTCTACATTATTGACAACAGTAATCGGGTTTGTTACTTAGACTATTCAGATGGGGTACAGATCAGGAAAAGTGGAAACCAGGGCATGTGTGTGATGATGAAGAGTTATGTCACATGGATGAGTGGTATGCTAGCTAGCAATGATGTCATAGATGGTAAAGTTTAGATACCTTTAGATTAGATAGCAGCCCATTTTTGACATACAGGAGGATAGTTAGTCCACCCTAATGCATTCATCAAACAAACCTTTCCTCCTACGAGGCCCAGAACAGTCCCTGGGAGGAGTAACTATCCTCGAGTGAGGACGTACCTTGTCGTTGAGTCTGGAGAAGTCAGTGTATCTTCTGAAAACCACCCAACTTTCATTCTGAGTCTTCCTCACCAGGACCTTATACACCTGTAGCAGGAGACCAAACACACACACACACATTAACAGCTCACCTTTGACCTTATGATAGCAGTTATCTTATATTCAATTACAGTCATAGATTAACAATGTTTCCTTCAAAACCAAACCAGCACAGTGCGCCGGAGACTGAATCTGAACCTAACAGAGATGTATTTTCTCAATATTAGTAAAGACGTATAATAGAAGCTTAGTAATACCAAGAGAAAAATACAATATGGATGTGAGCTTGCTTTTTCCAAGAGACAACTTTCTCCCTTTCATAACCAATGTCTTTAAGAAAGTCAGACATTTAGCATTTCTTCATCTTGTCTCTCTGACCCCGTTCAGTCATTTCAAACCACAGGCATTCAGAACACACTGCCTGCGTCACGAATGGCACCATATTCCCTAAATAGTGCACTAAATAGGGAAAACATGTGCCATTTGGGATACAATCCCACTGATTCGGGGTTTTATGGAACACCTTTGATGCCGAAAGCTATTCTAAGCATGACGGCTCAGAGATAAGCATTTATAAGTCCAACTCCTTGGGTTTGGTTAGAGCGGTGTGTCTGAGTGAAAGGATAGACTGAAGAGAAGGTGATCCAGCCAAGGCTCACAAGAACACACTGGCACTAATATCAAATGGGTTAACAGGAACTTGGAAGCCAGGGAAAGAAAGGAGAAGACAGTACCTAACCGACAACAGGGACACCACGCAAAATAAAGACTAATAGGTGTAAATATAATAGAAACCCTGGCATCATCATGTGTACGTTATGTCCACAAACTGAGGTTACGGCCCAATTGGCACCCTACTCACTATAGACCACTGTGTTTGATCAGGGGCTCTGATCAAAAGTAGTGCACTATATAGGATACCATTTTGGAGTTACACTAAGCCGTTGTGTACTTGCAGCAAATTATGCAGTCTATTTTAGATAGCGTTAAGGGAAAGCAGTGGGAATGCAGAAGCCATTTTAGGAGTGAGTTAATTACTGGACTTGCCCTTTAAATCAATGACTGAAGTCTTCAGCAGCATATTCTGATTCCTTTTAATTAAAGTGCTGCTGGAGAGTGAAATTACAAACGCCTGTTTGAGTGGAAGGGGCAGTACACTGCCACTGCAGTACCAATCTGCAACTAGGCTAGATCATGAATACAACTTGAAGCCATGAGCAGCAAACACTTTATACAATAGTGTTAGGCCTTCAATACAATTAATGTTGCAAACTATAAATGAGAGAGAAGAATGTGCAACCACTCAGTTGCTTTGAGTCAAATCCTTATTCTGCTGTATCATCGTCCATCTGTACTGGATGAGAGGGATGCAGGGGGTTAACAAATGGTCATTGATGGCAGGGCTGATGTATTGAGATCATGATCAGCTGGATTTGGGGACACAACAGTCAGGAAACAAACAGACTAGCCAGACCATGATAAATGAATGGTAATGTAGCCTAACTAAAGCCAACTGGTCATTTGTGTCACTTGGTGCTTAGCCCAGAGCTTAAAGGGATACTTCGGGATTTTGGCAATGAGTTCCGATATCTACTTCCCCAGAGTGAGACGAACTTGTGGATATGATTTTTATGTCTCTGTGTCCAGTACGAAGGAAGTTAAAGGTAGTTTCGTGAGACAATGCTAACTAGTATTAGCGCAATGACTGGAAGTCTATGGGTATCTGCTAGCATGCCAAAATCTCAAAGTATCCCTTTAAAAAAGTTCCAGTAATGACATTAACGACATTCCCAACAAGTCCAGGCATCAAAACAGAAAGGAAGGATATTTCAAATGACTTGCAACTTTGGAAAAAGTGGTTAAAATAACAACAACATTTTTGCTGACTAGTTGAGTTTGGCTTCCTGCTGGTCCCAGTCTCCCTGGCATGTTTGAATTGCATAGCCTGGTCCCAGATCTGTGCTATAAAGCCAACTCCTTGCATGACAATAGCCATAGGCAAGACAACACAAAGATCTAGGACCAAGCTAAGAATTGCCTCCCTCTCGCTCTCTCACCGTCAACTTGGCCCGCTCCTCCATGACCTCGTAGCCCAGCACGGTAGGGGTAATGGGCCTCTCTTCCCAGGCTGAGGACCCTGTGATGGATCCTGGAGGTCCTGGTGGTGATTCCTGATCCATGTTTGTCCGGGAGGAGGTGGAGTACTCCACCGTGGGGTCCAGCCCCAGCCCGTTCAGCCTGGCCCGGGTCACTGGGCTCTGACACTGCAACAGGGAGGGTGGAGAAGTGAAGCAGCAGCCTCTCTCTGAGCTTTGGGATCGAGGCCCTCCGACTCGATTCCCTCTCCTCCCAGGGTCACGGCCAGGGCCCAGGATCTCATCCCCGGGGCCTCTAGTGGAGGAGGACTCAGAGCTGCTGGAGACACTGTTCAAAGATGAGGTCCTCTGAGGGCCCCGCCTGGGCTTCCCATTGGTCCCTGGCAGGGTCCTATCTCTGATGGAGACAGGTACAGGCACGAAGGGCGAGGACATCTGGCTGGGCTGTCAGTGTCCTCCCTCTGGTTGTCAGATACCCCAACCCTCCTCACCCACCTCGACCGCCAAACTCTTACTCTCACAGCCTTGCAAACTGGCAGGGCAGCAGGTCAGCATAGGAGGCGCTGGTGAAAAAAAGACAGGGCCAGTACTCACTCTCGCTTTAGGATCCAGCACCCTATAAAAAAAATAGGGGATACAGAAAATAAAACTGACTTATCATCCCACCTTTTGCTTGCTGATCATAAGGACGCAGCATACATTGATCATGTTATTAAATACAGTATTGTCCCCTGAATGAGGCCAACTCTTTGCAAATTGCAACCAAGAGGCACATCAATTATTGATAAAGCCAGATGTCATTTATAATTGATAGATGTGTGTATGAGTAAAATGGGGGGGGGGGGGGGGGGGGGGGGTCTAGGTGTGAATGGTCCCTTGCACATTAAATAAGCTTTCATTCAGCCTGAAACTGTATCGATTGTCTGGTGTCTGTCTGACAGAGCTCCCTGCCAGTCAATGTCTGCATCGCAAATAACACCCTATTTCCTATATACTGCACTACTTTTGACCATGACCCATAGGTAATGCACTACAATGGAATTAGGGTGGCATTTGGGAAACGCATAATGACAGAGCACTAATTGAGCATGGTAGAGTAAGTCAGTGGAGTGTGTCTGGTCTTTATAGATTAAAAGACTAGGCTGAAAATACATGTGACGCAAACATCCCAGATTTATTGTGTTGCTGCAGAAAATGCAGAATAGATCAATGTCTTCCTAGCTATGTCCTGGTTGCTTTGTTCACAACAGCACACCACATAACTAGATCGCCACAGTGTTGTGTGTGTGTGTCTCTCTCTCTCTCTCACACACACACACACACACACACACACACACACACACACACACACACACACACACACACACACACACACACACACACACACAGTTCATTTAACCTCATAAGGAGCTTCATATTACGAGCCTTTGGACTATTTTATCTCCACGCGGAAAAGTCAGGACCCAATTTTAGCTGCAGATGTGATCTTGCCTCACCCTGTGATGTGTAATGAGCTTCTTGTTGACTGTAAAACAGAACCCATGTAGGGAGGTGAAGAGGAGTTGTAAACATGAAAGGATCTCTCCATAATGAGGCGCCTTGGCGGAGTACCGATTGTTTAAAATGGCAAGCTTTTGTTCAAACTGGAGCAAAGGTTACATCACTGAAAAGGAGGTAGAGTTAACACCCTCATTATTTAGCTAACGAACTTGCCATTTAATTCGCATAATAGCTTTTCAGCAAGCGTATCACCTGGCTAGGCTAACGTTAGCTACTAGCGAGCATCAAGCCAGTTAACGTTACCGCAGACACTTTTTGCTTGATTCAACAGCACAGAAGAACGAGATCGGCATAACGTTACTCACCGCAGGATTTTCTCGCTCCACGTTCAGTTGCTTCATCATAGATGTTAACATTTCTGGTTGTTTATAGTGAAAGATATCCTACTTGCTTTGGTCAACTGTCATACGCAAGACTAGTATACAACGCCGACGACAGTCCCTCCAGAAAAGATGGACGTCATCACGCATATGCCCTGACGCGCCCACAAATCTTTGCCCAAATATATATTTTTTTTTAAGGGGGGGGGGTAAAGCAAATATAAACTGTATATCTATGGCTTTGGTACGGTATAAGAAACAGTGAATTATAATGCAAGAGAGTGTTATAAAAATCATAACAAATGTTAATTGGTATGGTATTTGGGTGTACAATAGTATTTTGCACAAAGAATTGAACTGAAGTGCACAAAGGACATTTCTGTTCAATCCCTGCAAAACATCAGTTACTTATGTTTCCTTTACAAAGTAATGAACACTGATGGAAACTGTTGGATTTAATAACCGTTCAGGAATCCCGCTTACCTAATAAAGTTGGGGCAAGAAGGTAGGCTGAAGGCTGCACAGCAATCTGCCTGACCAATGGCTATGGCAGTCATTGCCTACTGTGTATGTAACAGGCCTCTCTCAATTTATCTGGGCCTACTACCCCGCATGTGACCTGATTTTGGCAAAGCAATTTTTTTCAGGGCATTCAAAATAGCAGATGCAAGAAAGCATCTCAAAAAAGGACTCTCACCCTGGAGCACAAAAAAAAAATCACATTTAAAATGTTGTCGTTGTTGAATGTTAAAGTAGTGAACATATGCATGGAGGCATTTTTACATAGTTGAATTTCAACACCAAACATGAAAAGGTTGAGGCACAGCAGTTTAACACATTCCTGAAAAACCCCCACACTAAATGAGCCTTTGAAACTAAGGTGGGTGTTTACTGCCACCTACTGTTCAATGCTGTGAAGTGCATTGTCAGAGGTATCTGGCTCTATTTAATAACATATATACTGGACAATTCTATTACTTGTAAAATGATTTGATTTCCTAATTAGATATTTTATTGAAGTCAAACGCAACAAAAATTCTGCTTATTCATATAATACATTTACATTACTATACAATGGGAAACAGTGCCAGATCGCTAAAAACAACATTCATAACAACCTTAGCCTCAGTGACAGTCAGGCACTTATATAGCTACTGCATAAAAAAAATGCTATACAGAACAAGCTATACAAAAATCATATATCAATACAGCCTCATAATCATTCCTTTTTTAAACTGGGTCAATTCCATATGATTTTCATTCCTACCACATTCTTTCTATTCAATTTACAGAAATCTAAAAAAAAGTATCAACTCTCAAACTCTAGTAAGACTAAAGTACCCTACATCCCTCATAGCAGCTTTCCATGTAAACCCCACACAAACATTGTCGACATCCCAAATGGTACCTGATTCCCTATGTAGTGTACTGCTTTTTACCAGGGCCCCTAGGGAATAGAGTGCTATTTTGGGAGGTAACCAAAGATTCACATCCCACGCAGAATCACATCCTGTGTATTTTGTCATGATCCATGAACTGTTTGAGGTTCTGCAGGTTGTCCCACCACTGGAACAGGAAGGTCTCTGCGATAAGGCTGAACCAGGGCGTGATCAGTAACTCGTTGTTCTTGGCCTTCTTCAGCATCTCTTTCAGCTCCTCTTTGGTGACATAACAGTGGGTCTTGATCTCGTTGGGGTCTGGGTTCACCTCTATGTCTTTCTGCATGAAGAGGATGTAGTCGATCTCATGTTCCCCCCACACACCGTCTGACTGGGCCTTGTAGTGGATACGGGTCAAATAGGTCATCTCCTCTGGTGGAACCTGAGGGTGAACCATTGGACATGATCAGAAGAAAGGGCAACTAATATCAAACATACAGTGGCTACATCTTACAACATCATGCATATCTCAAAGCTCTCAAACACCGTCTCATACTATATACACTTCATAAAATAAAGCCAGTTGCACTTTAATTTACTGTGCACAACTTACTAGATATTTACTAAGAAATTACATGATGAAATGGTGAGTACATTGTAATAACCTGGGAATAACCTATGAAAGCTGTACCTGATCCATGGGAATTCCCAGCTCTGCTTCCAGTCGTCTTGATGCAGCTCTCCTCACCCCGATGGCCTCTAGCTCCTCCAGCTCACTGGATGTGTGTAAGGGGTGACTGCAGCATGTGTTGGTATAACACCCTGAACAGAAAACAGGGAGGGAAACAAGTCATTATTCCACTACCGATCTGATAACCATAGGTATGGATGCACACAAAAGTTACATCAGTGATTAAGAGTCAGCGGGAGGTTTTACTGACCTGGAAAAGTGATCTTAGCATCAGATCTCTGCTGTAAGAGCAGCTTGTCTTCACTGTTGAAAAGGAAGACGCTGAATGCACGATGCAATAAGCCTGGAGCAGAAGAAAGGATCTGATTAGTTACCATTCAACATGACTGTGAGCTGCATGGCTTTGCAACACAGCTTTCATATGTGTAGTATATAGAGCAAATGTTATAGTGGGTTAAATCATCTACATTTCATATCTGACTCCACTTTAATATTAGAGTTAAACAATGTGCAATCAAGTATTATGAATTTCACTGACTAAGATCAAGGTGAATGATTGAACTCACATACAAGGCATAAAACTTAAGTTACACAGCATTATTATTATTATTGTCATATAGAGCTTTGAGAAGGGCGGACTGGCTCTTGATCATTGCGTTTTGGGGCAATTTGCCATGCGGCCCCATTGGTGACAGAGAGTAAAGAAATTTGGGCAATTACTCCATGTCAATGTGAGTTGCAACAATGTTGACCAACTTGAGATACACGTGGGGTATATATATCAGCAATAATCAGAAATGACATAACCATAGGGCTGTCACTCTACCTTTGTCAATATTAGAGTTGAGGTGGCAGTTCTTTTTGCTTTCTGCTCCAGTCTTCTGGTCGTTCTCATCAATAAGGATACACATCTCTGCCAGCAGCTGGACCTGCTTCTCGTCCAGGTTATCTGTATTAATTTCAGGCATCCCGACTGCAGACCCTCGCAGCTTTCTCACCTCACTGCTGAGCAGAACAACAATTTGATTAGCGAATGGGCGCATATAGCATATAGGTTATAGGTTTCCGACCTACATTGGAATGACTTGGTTATTGGTGCATATGACATTATATTTAGACAGGAGACTATTTGAAGATATAGTTGAATTCAAGTACAGCAATATGAGGCAAGAAGGCTCTAAATACATGCCTATGTAGGCTATTAATAGAACAGGCGCATGTAACGTTTAACGGAAGCACAATACACAGACACGAGAAACAATGCGTTTGCTGCTGCAGACAATAGCAAAATAGTAAACAAATGCATAAGTAAAAAGCCAATACCTACCTTGATATATTCCTCAAAGAGACAGACGTGGAGTGAAATATAGGATTTCTTGGAATGCATAGTCCTCCAGAAACAGGTATATTTGGCTTTAACAAAGCCCGTCCCTCACTGGACACCACCCGAAGCACCGCCCACAAGCCGCGCACCATCGCCAGACCAAAAACGAAGACCAATCAGATAGGATGGGGTCGCCAACACGCCATCGAACCACCTCCCGCTTTCAAGTGGAATTAAACCTTGGACAACGACCTATCCACGTAGAATACGGTCTACACAATCGCTGATATGAAAGCACAACTCCTTATAAATGCAGTTTCAGCACTAGAAATGATGTTTTACTTACATTCTGTTTCCGACGATTATCAGTACACACATTGGTAAGCCTCCTTGTAAATGTGCTTATCGCTGACGTTTGAGTTGATCATTGGTTCTTACAGAAACGGAAATCGTATTGGCTGGTGATGGGAAACGTATGCCTTATCACGTGACATAGCAGCACTTGCAGCATCTCCTACTATTTTTTTATGAAAGCTACATCAGCTAAAACTGTCAAACGTATTCATTTGCAACGTTTTAGCCACTCACAATAGATTAGATCTTTGTCTGTGTCCCCTAACTATCTGAGATATCTCTACGACTGTCAAATCAAATAAGTAACTTTTTGACAATTCCTTGGTTGTCTTTCTCGTCCACCAAAGCCTCGCGTTGCTTGTGTCCCATGACGCTTGATTCATGAGCCGACTCGTATCATAAACCGAGAGCCAATTTTCTGGAAATATACGTGCTCTCTCCCTTTATTTTTCTACGACCTTCAAAAGACACTTGCGTAGTTACCGTTTATAAAGTAAGTAGCTTAGTTAGAGTACTACTGTGTTGAAAAAAAAGACTTTTCAGAGCCAGTTAGTTAGCTAGCTAACGTTAGTAGCGTAGTTAGAAATTGAGGCTAGGCTGCGTTCTCCGTCTGAGTATGTACTCCAACTAACGTTAGTTAGGTACCGGTAGTAATGGCCTTGATATATAAGGCAGCCTTGCTAACCATAGCTACTGCTTGAAGGCCTGTCTGCATGACTATAACAGGTTGCATGCACACATTATTAGCCTGCTAGTTGGCGTGTACTAACAAGCTAGTTACATGCCATTGGTAGCTAATTGACTGGTTCTCTCATAGCTAACTAATTCACATTGCTAACAGCTAATAATTAAAGCAACTCAAAATCAAACAACCTCTACTACCGATGCAGCATCATCTCTATCAATACGTTGTTTCGCATTTGTTGTGTTCTCATTGCTGTCTTGTCTCTTTCGAATCCAAGTGTGGAAGTCAGATTTATAAGCAAATTACTCTCCAGATCACTCTTTTGCCCGTTTATTGACATCTTGTTTTTCCATCTGTCTGTCCAGCCAGTGGTGTCTTTGAGGGCTTTCTCCATCAACTGTGGAGACTAGGCTACTGGCCACCCACATCATTGTGATCACCTTCATTACCTGCCAGTTTAGGATGCAACGATGTACTTGTCATGCTGCTTCTCACTAATGGTATGCATCCTTATTTCCATGTCCCAGGTTGTGTCCATAATATCACCCTATTCCATATCTATATAGTGCACTACTTTTGACAAGAGCACAGGGTTTTGGTCTAAAGTAGGGCATTTTATACTAGGGAATAAAATGCCATTTGGGAGTAGTCTTGCTTTCTTTGGCTTTTGAAATGCTCACATCTTTTGCATGATCATATTGAATGTTTACTGCTCTAGTATATGGACAATTGACTCATTCTCATTGTCCTGATAACTTGCCTAGATAGAGTGAATGTTTACTATCCTGTAGCTACACTTCAAGGGAAGTATATTAAACAGCAGTGCTATGACCAGAACAATAAAGCCTCTGGCTTAGTCTCAAATGGCACCCTATTCCCTTTATAGTGCACCACTTTTGACCAGGGCCTGTAGGACTCTGGTCAAAAGTAGTGTGCTATATTGGGGCCTATGGTTGAAAGTAGTGCACTATATAGGGAATAGGGTTCCATTTAGGACAGCCATTCTCCAGGCGCCAGCAGAGAGCAGTAATGTGAAACCTGACAGCCAGGGTTGAACCATGGGTTGTGTTTGCTCAGTCTCAGGTAGGAAGTGAACCGGAGGACGTCACAGAGGAGGGATGCCTGTAGAGAGTGGAAGCAGTGCCGCCGCCCGTCACACCAAGCAGAAGCGCAAGTCCCACAGCCTGTCCATTCGGCGCAGCAACAGCACTGACCAGGAGCAGCGCACAGTGACAGGCATGCAGAGAGATATGCTGGACGGACAGGTGAGTGAGCTGACTACCGCAGTAAACACACACAAAGTAAACACACACAGTAGACACGGTACCTTAATACACAAACGTACATGTGCACACACACATGCTCTATCTCTCTTTCTCTAAAACATATGAACGTTTTAAAAAGCAGTTGGCTTGTATCGGCTTATAATGTTAGTTATTAAGATGTAGTGATGTACTACTGAAATTGAAACCATTACAGTAAAAATTAAAAATAGCCTATCATTGTATGTTGATTAGCATGTCAATTGTCAACCTGTTGTTGGTGGGAGGTTTGTTTCTGTAATATTACCAGGGAGAGAGGACAGTATCTGACGGTTTTTGCGACTTACTTTCTACCTGGTGTTGCAACATGCTTTAAGTAAGATGTACTTTCTCAGAGAAAGTGTAGACATACAGTACCAGTCAAACGTTTGAACACACCTACTCATTCCGGGGTTTTTCTTTATTTTTTACTATTTTCTACATTGTATAATAATAGTGAAAACAACACTATGAAATAACACATATGGAATCATGTAGTAACCAAAAAAGTGTGAAACAAATCAAATATATTTTATATTTGAGATTCTTCAAAGTAGCCACACTTTGCTTTGATGACAGCTTAGAAAATAGTAAAAATAAAGAAAATCCCTTGAATGAGTATGTGTGTCCAAACTTTTGATTGGTACTGTACATCATGTTTCTCGTGGTCTTTTGGGGACCGAGGTGCATATTTAGCCTAGTTTTTTTTATTTTGAAACGGAAACGTGTGTAGTTAGTCAAGTGTGTACACAGTGTGTGTGTAGGCTAGTTTATCAAATGTGTGTGCTGTTAGCCATGGTAGTAGCCTATTAAAAATCCTCCTTCAGAGAAGAGGATAAAGACATTGTCTACTTAAGTGCCAGAGTTGCTGAAAATACATGAATGTTAAATTATTGACTCAATACATTAAATAAGTGAATTAGCCTATCTCTATTTACAATTCCTGGCTTAATATTTAAGTCAAATAAGTTAGTGATTAACCATACCTCCACGATCAATCAGATAGTGTCTCACATGTAAGGTCTATTTGGAATTCAAATACAGTTGATTTGTCTCTAACAGCAAGACTAAGATCTTTTTGATGAGACAGACAGTCAGGCACCATCCCTGATGCAAACACAGTGTTTGCTACCTCAGTCAGTGAGATAATAAATCCTAGGCATACTGTTTGATCAAGACCATCTTATCATTATACCAATAAAAAGGAAGTTGACAGCAGTACAGTACAGAAATTACGTTAGAATTTGTCCCCTCAATGTTTTGGGCGTTGTTAATAAATGGTGTAGGCTAGCCTCAAGTGTGAGTTGTCATGCCGAATAAGCATAACCTAGACCTAAGTATACTGGGGTGACGTTGTTTTCAGGTGACTGGCATCGGTTCTCTAGACAGTCCCTCTATAGCCTGTCATTGGCCTGTCTATCTATTCTATTTGCTCTGAGCATACAGTAACAGTACCACAAGCTGCTGTTGTCTCATCAAGTTTTAATACCGTCCGCTTGTGCAGGTATGAGTATTCTTTTCATCAAGGCTTTCCATCTCCAGTACCTGTTGGCTCATTGTTGACCGTATCCATCCGCCAGCCACTGTATCAAATCAAAATATTTGGGTCACATACACGTGTTTAGCAGATGTAAATGCTTGTGCTTCTAGTTCCGACAGTGCAGCAATATCTAACAAGTAAAATCTAACAAGTTCACAACATATATCCAATAAACACAAATCTAAGTAAAGGAATATTTGGACAAGCAGTGTCAGAGCGGCATAGTGCTGAGTTACCGCCACTCTGATATCTAATAGTTCTTCCCGGCTGTATGTAATAGCACATAACATCTTCTGGGCTAACAGTGTAAGAAATAATACATGAAAAACAAAATACTGTAAAGTTTTCTAAGAACTAGAAAGCGAGGCTGCCCTCTCGGTCGGTGCCATCTTGGCAGAATCTACTACTACACTAGAGGTTAGGCCCTCATATCCTTTCACTCGCTAACCAAGGAGATCTTTATGCACATGATTGAGCAGCTTTGAAAGACTCAAGGGGCTGGCTGTTTGCTGCAAATTGCCTTTAAAAAAAAATGTATACATAGGGTGTTTACATGTGCCATTGACTGAATGGCGAGAGAGTGGTTAACCTCATTCTCACTCACTCTCGTGGTCTTGAACGTGTTGGGTGTGTGTCAATTTAAAGAACTGAGATATAGGCTATTTGGTTTCCTCATGTCATATTACAGTTTAGTGACTAAGCTACAGTTGAAGTCGGAAGTTTACATAGACCTTAGCCAAATACATTTAAACTCAGATTTTCACAATTCTTGACATTTAACGGGAGTAAAAAATCCCTGTCTTAGGTCAGTTAGTATCACCACTTTATTTTAAGAATGTGAAATGTCATAATAATTGTAGAGGGAATTATTTATTTCAGCTTTTCTTTCTTTCATCACATTCCCAGTGGGTCAGAAGTTTACATACACTCAATTAGTATTTTGTAGTATTGTTTTTAAATTGAACATTTCAGGTAGCCTTCCACAAGCCTCCCACAATAAGTTGGGTGAATTTTGGCCCATTCCTCCTGACAGAGCTGGTGTAACCGAGTCAGGTTTGTAGGCCTCCTTGCTCGCACACGCTTTTTCAGTTCTGCCCACAACTTTTCTATCGGATTGAGGTCACTGCTTTGTGATGGCCACTCCAATACCATGACTTTGTTGTACTTAAGCCATTTTGCCACAACTTTGGAAGTATGCTTGGGGTCATTGTCCATTTGGAAGACCCATTTGCGACCAAGCTTTATCTTCCTGACTGATGTCTTGAGATGTTGTTTCAATATATCCACATAATTTTCCTGCCTCATGATGCCATCCATTTTGTGAAGTGCACCAGTCCCCCCTGCAGCAAAGCACCCCCACAACATGATGCTGTCACCCCCGTGCTTCACAGTTGGGATGGTGTTCTTCAGCTTGAAAGCCTCCCCCTTTTTCCTCCAAACATAACGATGGTCTTTATGGCCAAACAGTTCTATTTTGCTTCATCAGACCAGAGGATATTTCTCCAAAAAGTACAATCTTTGTCCCCATGTGCAGTTGCAAACCGTAGTCTGACTTTTTTATGGCGGTTTTGGGGCAGTGGCTTCTTCCACGCTGAGTGGCCTTTCAGGTTATGTCGATATAGGACTAATTTTACTGTGGATATAGAAACTTTTGTATCTTTTTCCTCCAGCATCTTCACAAGGTCCTTTACTGTTGTTCTGGGATTGATTTGCACTTTTCGCACCAAAGTACGTTCATCTCTAGGAGACAGAATGCGTCTCCTTCCTAAGCGGTATGACGGCTGCATGGTCCCATGGTGTTTATACTTGCGTACTATTGTTTGTACAGATGAACGTGGTACCTTCAGGCGTTTGGAAATTTCTCCCAAGGATGAACCAGTCATGTGGAGCTTTCTTTTGATTTTCCCATGATGTTAAGCAAAGAGGCACTGAGTTTGAAGGTAGGCCTTGAAATACATCCACAGGTACACCCCCAATTAACTCAAATTATGTTAATTAGCCTATCAGAAGCTTCTAAAGCCATGACATAATTTCTTGGAATTGTCCAAGCTGTTCAAAGGCACAGTCAACATAGTGTATGTAAACTTCTGAGCCACTGGGATTGTGATTCCGTAATTGATAATTGAAATAATCTGTCTGTAAACAATTGTTGGAAAAATGACTTGTGTCATGCACAAAGTAGATGTCCTAACCAACCTGCGAAAACTATAGTTTGTTCCCAAGAAATTTGTGGAGTGTTTGAAAAACTAGTTTTAATGGCTCCAACCTAAGTGTATGTAAACTTCCGACTTCAACTATATGGATAGCAGCAGTTTCAGTAGCTGTCAAAACCGTATGACTTTTCATGGTGGCCTACTTTTCTTTGCATAGTTTTAATCTGCGTACATGCAAACTGTTCACTGGGAACTGTCAGTTGTAGAGAAAGGAGATACTGGTAAGTCAGAACAAAAGGTAGTTCAATATCGTTTTGTAATGAGACATTTATGGCTGTGTTCTTGTGATGGACTACTGTCTGTAACTTGGTTTTACGGTAGTGACATCTGTGTTAGTTAGTGAATTTGCTTACTATAGTTACAGTCAGTGCTAAAAGTGTGTCTATTTTGCATCAGTTACAGAAAACAATGGCTTGTCATGTCTGGATAGATATTCGCCTGTCAGAATGTGAAGGTGTTTAATGAAACTGCTTCCCCTTTTTCCAGGAACTGCTGTTTATTTTATGACCTTGAAGTTAACAGTTCTTGTTTGTTTGCAGGACTCCAAGTTGCCTCTATCCTTGCGGAGCAATCTACTAGACCTGTTTGGCCAGATAGAGCGGGAGTTTGAGAATCTCTACATCGAAAACTTAGAATGTAAGTGAGAACAAGAGGGCGTGTCATGTGTATTTAATGTAATGCACAAAATGGATGATTATTGATTTGCCTATTTACATACAGATAGTAACTGATCAATGGATAATGTTATGGAGGTGTTGTAGGAAGGAACGCCTGCCCCCTTTATGTTTATGTCAAACTCACTATTTGCAACCCAAACACTATTTCCAATGATCTTTCTCTGCTTTTGACCATATGCTACATTCTTCTTGTGTACTGGTTGTTCAATAATGGTGCTTTTGAGTCTGAATGTAACCTTTTATTTAACTAGGCAAGTCAGTTAAGAACAAATTACTTTTTACATTGACGGCCTACCTGGGAACAGTGGGTTAAACTGCCTTGTTCAGGGGCAGAACAACAGATTTTTACCTTGCCAGCTCGGGGACTGATTGGCTGCCACAGTCATCTACTGCTCATCCACCGGTTTGTTTTATGTTTGTGGGGGTGAAATACTGATCTTGAGGAAGCTGATTGACTTCCTTGTGGTTTTGTAGTGGCTGTCTGTCATCTCTGTTGTCCGATAACCGTGTGTGTGCGCTAATTCTGCAGTGCGCCGGGAAATTGATACACTCAACGAGCGCCTAGTATCCGAAGGACAAACTATCGATGGAGGAGAGCTGAGCAAAGGAGCTCTGAAAGCGAAAGGTACAGTTAACCTGAAGTATAGTATTTAGTCTTCGCTTGAGGAATAATAAAGTTGTATTGCATTTGGTATAGGCTTAGATATTGTTAATTGATGAATTGATTTGCTAGTTTCTTTTCACTGGCTTTTCTTGTAGTAAATGTAAGTGCTACCCTAGTGTTAAACCATTCAAATGAACAAGGTACAGTTTTGTTATCTTTGCATATAGTCTGAATCACATCACAGTATTACTACGTGGGCTGACACAGCAGTAAAGCCAAGATTGTGACGAATAGATTGTTTTTTTTATTTCGTTTTTTTATAGTCTCGGGGTGTTTTATTCCTTCCTCTCTGAGAATGAAATCCAACCTGTTTCTCTAACAATCAAACCATGTGTTCATCTTCGTGTGCGTACACAGCCAGTCACAGTACCAGCCAGCTCTCTCAGAAACTGATGACCACGTACAAAGCCTCCACGAGCAAGGTATGTTTGATTACACACTGTGCTACACACTGGTGCTCATTCATTGTTGATTATGAGGAAGTAAGAGTAAGCTTCTATGTAAACATTCTAGCTGTTTCAGATCATTAGAGCTTGTGTAATGATTTACTGCTATCAAAAGCCCTTTTGTAACTAAGTTGTGGTTCAGATGAATACTTCCTTTCTCGCAAATGTTTATTGAACGACTGAACAGATCTGTATTGACTGAAAGCTTTTCCTTGTTTCAATATTTAACTCCACAGTTAAGTGTTGTACTTTTATGTTTATGTCAAACTCACTATTTGTAACCCAATGATCTTTCTCTGCTTCTGACCATATGCTACATTCTTCGTGTGTACTGGTTGTTCAATAATGGTGCTTTTGAGTCTGAATGTAACCTTTATTTAACTAGGCAAGTCAGTTAAGAACAAATCATTTTTTACAATGACGGCCTACCGGGGAACAGTGGGTTAAACTGCCTTGTTCAGGGGCAAAACAACAGATTTTTACCTTGCCAGCTCGGGGATTCGATCCAGCAACCTTTCGGTTACTGGCCCAACGCTCTAATCACTAGGCTACCTGCCGCCCCAAAATAATAATGAATAAGGCACAGTTACTGTTCACAGGGTAGTAGTGAGCCGGTGTGTCAGTAATGGATTGGACTTTTACAGAGCCTTTTTACCAGGTGAGGTACTGAAAGCGCTTTACGTAGTAAGGGGGAAACTCGCCTCATCCAGCACCAATGTGTGGTTGGTGAGTGAGAACATTGTGGTGTCTCCTCTCTGTAGATAGTGTCGAGTTTCAAAGCCACCACGTCCAGAGCTGTGTGTCAGATCCTGAGGGAGTATGTGGGCCACCGGGATGGCATCTGGGACCTGGCGGTCACACGGAACTCACCTGTGGTTCTTGGGACCGCATCAGCAGGTCAGATATGTCACCTCTAAGGTGGACCTGAAATTGAAATGTATACATTTGAAAGGATAATCTTCAAAAATAACAAGAGAAACGCTTACACATTTAGGCTACACGTTAACATATGAAGAGGTGGACATCATTGTCTAATGACTGGGGTCTGGAATTGTGCTGATGAAGTATTAGGAGGTGTTTTTAGATATAAACTTGCTGGGAAATGTTTTGCCACTAAGCTTTGGATAAATATAGTTAACTTTTTTTTTTTTTTTCAATGTTCCCCACAGACCACTCTGCTGCTCTGTGGAGTATAGAGACAGGAAAATGTCTGCTTAGATATGCTGGCCATGCCGGATCAGTCAACTCCATCAAGTTTCACCCTACGGAACAGATGGCCCTGACAGGTATGCTAACGTATGGTAATGCCACGAAAACACCACATGCAGGTGTTAACCTGTGTTGTAGATTCATCAATGACTGTTGTAGTTAGTTCAGCTGTTGTTCAACTGTGCTTGTTGTTTAACTATTGTTCAACTGTGCTGTCACCTCAGTACAGATGTGTTGAAACATCTCTCTCATCAGAGAGTGTTCACTTACCTTTCCCTCCATTTTGACGTGTTTCATTGTCCCATTCATAATCTCTGTTCTCTGTGTTTGTTTGCTATGGTAGCTGTGAGTTGGCACATCGTTAGAACTACGAGATGTGATCGATGACTGCCTGTGTGTGTGTGGTGGTGTGTTTGCTGAAGTGACACTTCTCAGTCCATCTGTGTTTATTCATGTTTGTGTGTGTTCGTGTTTCCTCAGCGTCTGGGGACCAGACGGCTCACATCTGGCGCTACATGGTGCAACTGCCCGTCATCCCGCCTCTAGCAGATATCAGCGTGAGTCTCATTCCCTGTCCTCTACTCACAGCCCCGCTCACTCACTCACTGATTCATTCACCACCCTTCATCATATCTCTCATATAACTTCTTATGGCTGCAATCCCATGATATGACAACAACCAGTGAAAGTACAGGGCGCCATATTCAAAAGAACAGAAATCTCATAATTAAAATTCCTCAAACATACAGTGGGGCAAAAAAGTATTTAGTCAGCCACAAATTGTGCAAGTTCTCCCACTTAAAAATATGAGAGAGGCCTGTAATTTTCATCATAGGTACACTTCAACTATGACAGACAAAATGAGAGAAAAAATCCAGAAAATCACATTGTAGGATTTGTATTAATTTATTTGCAAACTATGGTGGAAAATACAGTGCCTTGCGAAAGTATTCGGCCCCCTTGAACTTTGCGACCTTTTGCCACATTTCAGGCTTCAAACATAAAGATATAAAACTGTATTTTTTTGTGAAGAATCAACAACAAGTGGGACACAATCATGAAGTGGAACGACATTTATTGGATATTTCAAACTTTTTTAACAAATCAAAAACTGAAAAATTGGGCGTGCAAAATTATTCAGCCCCCTTAATAAAGGTAACGAGTGGAGGACAGAGGAGCCTCTTAAAGAAGAAGTTACAGGTCTGTGAGAGCCAGAAATCTTGCTTGTTTGTAGGTGACCAAATACTTACATTCCACCATATTTTGCAAATAAATTCATTAAAAATCCTAAAATGTGATTTTCTGCATTTTTTCCCCCTAATTTTGTCTGTCATAGTTGAAGTGTACCTATAATGAAGATTACAGGCCATCTTTTCAAGTGGGAGAACTTGCACAATTGGTGGCTGACTAAATATTTTTATGCCCCACTGTACTGTATATCGTTTTCAAGGTAGTCTTGTTGTTAATCCCACCACAGTGTCCGATTTCAAATAGGATTTACGGGGAAAGCACCACAAACGATGATGTTAGGTCACCAACAACTCACTAAAATACACAGCCAATTTTACCAGCCAAAGAGAGAGAGAAAAAAATCACAAATAGAGAAAATTCATCATTAAACTTTGATACTCTTCATCAGATGACACTCATAGGACTTCATGTTACACAATACATGCATGTTTTGTTTGATAAAGTTCATATTTATATAAAAATATCGGAGTTTACATTGGCGCGTTACATTCACTAGTTCCAAAAACATTGTGATTTTGCATAGCCACATCGATTCAACATTTTTCAACATACTCATTTTTTAAATGTAACCTTTATTTAACTAGGCAAGTCAGTTAAGAACAAATTCTTATTTTCAATGACGGCCTAGGAACATTGGGTTAACTGCCTGTTCAGGGGTTTGAACTTGCAACCTTCCGGTTACTAGTCCAACACTCTAACCACTAGGCTACCCTGCCGCCTCATCATAAATGTAGATGATAATACAAGTTATACACATGGAATTATGGATATACCTCTCCTTAATGCAACCGCTGTGTCAGATTTATAAAAAAAAAACTTTAGGGAAAAAGAAACCCATGCAATAATCTGAGACGGTGCTCAGAAGTAAAAATCACCACAGCCGCAACGATGGCGTCAACATAAACAAGAAATGACATGATAAATATTCCCTTATCTTTGATGATCTACATCAGAAAGCACTCCAGGAATCCCAGGTCCACAATAAATGTTTGTTTTGTTCGATAATATCTGTTATTTATGTCCAAATACCTTATTTTGTTAGCGTGTTTGGTATACATAGCCAAACGCTCATTCTGGTCAGCGTTACATCGGACAAAAACTTCAAAAAGTTATATTACAGTTTGAAATGTTTCTTCGACCTAAGTACAGAATCAATCATTAGGATGTTTTTAACATATAGCTTCAATAAAGTTCCAACCGGAGTATTCCTTCTTGTCTTCATGGGCAATGGAACGCAAGTGGGTACCATGAGGACTAAGCGTGATCAGAAAATGGCTGCTTGATAGACACCTGATACATTCTGCTCCCATTCACTCCCACAACACCATAGAAGTCTCATTAAAATGTATATTATTGGTTGACATCTAGTGGAACCCCTAGGCAGTGCAACATCATTAATATCTCAAGGGGATTTAATTGGGGACATACAAAGCTCAGATTTCTCACTTCCTGTTTTGATTTCAACTCAGGATTTTGCCTGCCATATGAGTTCTGTTATACTCACAGACATCATTCAAACAGTTTTAGAAACTTTAGAGTGTTTTCTATTTCTAATACTAATAATAATTTGCATATATTAGCAACTGAGACTGTGGAGCAGGCCGTTTACTTTAGGCACCTTATTCATCCAAGCTACTCAATACTGCCCCCCAGCCATAAGAAGATAAGGACCTTTCTCTCATGTGTACATTTACTCATACACTGTCCTCTCTCTCACATACCACTAACTCACTCATAGTTACTCCTAAATAGGAGGAGATACATTTTAAGACAAGGGCCCTGTAAAGAAACTCTGTTCCTCTCTTTTCCCCCGCTGTCCTAGGCACTGTGTGACGACGAGCTGGACTTCTCAGACAGGGAGGATGGTGACGGGGACGGGGAGGGTCCGTGCAGTGAGGTCCCCACCATCCGCGTGGCCACCACCACCTTGAAGAGCCACCAAGGGGTGGTCATCGCTGCAGACTGGCTGGTAGGGGGCAAGCAGGTGGTCACTGCTTCCTGGGACCGGGCTGCCAACCTATATGAGGTCGAGACCTCAGAGCTGGTCCACACACTGACAGGTAGGCACAGAGGACGGACACATCCCGCCTATAGGAGTGTAGTGGAATCTAAGTATAGTCCATCTGCATATGTATTATCAATGGTTCTCTTCATTGCAATCTCCTCTCCCCTCTGCATTCTGTGGTGGGCAACGCTACAATGTAAAAAAATACATTCAAACCTGTGCCCGAGCGAGCCCCTGGCTGTTGTTTACGAAAACCAATAAACTAGCCTGCCAATATTGTTGCACTTCCGAAGTCTAGGGTCCTAGGCCTAGTTACATGGTCTGTAACCTGAATGAATGGGTACATTTATGTGAGAAATCGGTGTTTGAGGACAGTGCTATGTGCCCAGGAGACAACAACTTGCCAAGTTCAGGAGAAGCTCTGTCTTAACGATCCACTTGGATGAGAGGTCATGTTCAGATGGGGACAAAAACAAATATATACAAAAAGGATAACCACTATAAAATCTACTGAGTCAAGTCTGCCCTTTTATCTCTATTTAATATGGGAGATTATTCAATTGCAACCAGTGCCTAAAATGAACACCTGCCAAATGTGGGTATATTTTGGCGTTGGCGGGTAAAATGTATATTTCACCAACCACGTTGGCGGGTGGTCAGGGCTCCACAGTGTTTTTTGAGTAATTGTAGTGTAAAAAATATATTTGGGCTGGTAAAAAAAATCTTAAGTGGCTGGTAAATGTTATGCCCTGATGGAAACACTTGGTATCCCTGGAGTTAAACAGTTTAGATACCTGGGAGTTGATGTCCACCCCACAGTCCAATTCATAGTTACAAATAATTACAACAAGATTCTCAAAGACGTGGTGTCAGATCTGGAAAGATCAACATTTCCAAATTCATTAAAATCACAGATCTCTATTATCAAGATGAACACGCTTTAACTTTTCAGCTCAATGCTCCCTCTGGCACCACCGACTGGATATTGGAACAAATTGCATTCCTCCGTCTCTAAAACATGCCCCCATTGCATTAAACGACATACTCTGTCAAGGAAAAATAGGGCAGGTGGCCAATGCCTTCCAATTTTTTATAAATTATTTCTGGTAATTTGTTCTCTGGCCTCTTTCCACATGGTGGGATCCAGATGCTAAGGTGGCTTGGCATCCCATAGAGGACCTACCTAGTACAACCTACCTAGTACATTCGCACAGGTTTCAGGATCTGGTCCACGCCAACGTCTCCTTGAGATACTCCAAAACAAAATGTGTCCCCTAAATAACACTGGCCATCTCTGTGTCGCACCGTTGAAAAATGATCCAAAACCAATTGATGCAATCACTCTCCTTTGTTCCACAATTCCGACATCTGTTTGGGGGGCCGCCCTATATCCTTCCACCACTGGAGTGACAAGGGTGTACACATCAAGGTAATGTTCTCGATGAGGGAGGGCTCTGTGCATTTTAGAATTTACAAACAACTTTTAATTTACCGGGAAAATCATTATTTTATTTACAACTTTGCTCTGCCATGCGAAACACTACCAATTCACCCTGTCAATTGACCACTACGGAAGAGAGACATCTGACCTTCAGTCACTGAAATTAACTGGCAAACTGTAATTGAATTCCTTCTAGAAATCCTCATCAACAGAACAACCATTTACATTTTGTCTTCAGATCTTATCTGACCAGCGCAGGCTGTTCCAAATGAAAATAAATCCAACACTGAAATGCTCTCTATGCCCTCAGGATGCTCCTGGTACCTTAATTCATATGGTCTGGGAGTGCCCTGAGGTATCCCAATTCTGGAGACTAGTCTCCAATATGCTCTCCACAATGCACTCTAAACATGTTCCATGCTCAGTGCAGATTATACTCTTCAGAGGAGTGCAGATTATACTCTTCAGTGACACCTCCAAATTGGATCTCTCTTTGCAAGAAAAGCAATTATGGCTGGCTGGCTGGCCTCACGTCCAATGTTTACCTGTCGATGGAAACCTCCCCATTCACTGTCTAAACTTAATGGTTACTGTCTTTTACTGACATGACTCAATAAGAGCTTTCGGTGGCGTGACTGCATGGCGCATAATGCCATAACATTCACTATTGGACTTCTGCAGTGGTTAAGATAAAATAATACCTTTTTAAATTACCTTGAGTATCTGTAGCGGTCATGTGGGTGGGTGCTGCTGTCCTGTGGGGGGTAGGGGTGGGTGGGTGTAGTGGTCCTGTGGGAGGGTAAGAGGGGGCTGTGCTTAATTTGGATCCAGCACTTCTTGAGTTTTGGATTGTTCCATGATCCAGTAGGCCTACCTCTCATGACATTTTTTTTTCACTGTTTGCAAAGTTCTGAATAAAAGCAATCAGAGTTGATTTGGGTTGGCTTTGTAATTCTAATGTCCCCGAATTGTGAAAAGAAAGACTTTCAGCCCGTGCCTAATTTTCTAAGAGTTGATCTGGGTTGGGCGGCCTGGGTTTATCGTTTGCGAAACGTAGCCTAGAGACCAACACGTGGCCGTTGCTGTGGGGAGAGAGAGAAGCGTGCCTATATCTCTTACAGAACTAGATTGACATTCACTTTATATTACAGTACCAGTCAACAGTTTGGACACACCTACCTACTCATTCAAGGGTTTTTCTTTATTAAAAAAAAATGTCCACATTGTAGAATAATAGTGAAGACATCAACACTTTGAAATAACACTTATGGAATCATGTAGAAACCAAAAAAGTGTTAAACAAATCAAAATATATTTTATATTTCATATTCTTCAAAGTAGCCACCCTTTGCCTTGATGGCAGCTTTGCACACTCTTGGCATTCTCTCAACCAGCTTCACCTGGAATGCTTTTCCAACAGCCTTGAAGGAGTTCCAGCATATGCTGGCTGCTTTCACTCTGCGGTCCAACTCATCCCAAACCATCTCAATTGGGTTGAGGTTGGGTGATTGTGGAGGCCAGGTCATCTGATGCAGCAATCCATCACTCTCCTTCTTGGTCAAATAGCACTTATACAGAATGGAGGTGTGTTTTGGGTCATTGTCTTGTTGAAAAACAAATGATAGTCCCACTAAGCGCAAACCAGATGGGGTGGCGTATCGCTGCAGAATGCTGTGGTAGCGATGCTGGTTAAGTGTGCCTTGTATTCTAAATAAATCACAGACTGTCACCAGCAAAGCACCATCACACCTCCTCCATGCTTCACGGTGGGAACCACACATGCGGAGATCATCCGTTTACCTACTCTGCGTCTCACAAAGACATGGCGCTTGGAACCAAAAATCTCTAATTTGGACTCATCAGACAAAAGGACAGATTTCCACCAGTCTAATGTCCATTGCTCGTGTTTCTTGGCCGAAGCAAGTCTCTTATTCTTATTGGTGTCGTTTAGTAGTGTTTTTTTGCATCAATTTAACCATGAAGTCCTGATTCACGCAGTTGATTCACGCAGTTGACAGTTGATGTTGAGATGTGTCTGTTACTTGAACTCTGTGAAGCATTTATTTGGGCTGCAATTTCTGAGGCTGGTAACTAAGGAACTTATCCTCTGCAGCAGAGGTAACTCAGGGTCTTCCTTTCCTGTTGCGGTCCTCATGAGAGCCAGTTTCATCATAGTGCTTGATGGTTTTTGCGACTGCACTTGAAGAAACTTTCAAAGTTGTTGACATTTTTCGGATTGACTGACCTTCATGTAATGATGAACTGTTCTTGCCATAATATGGACTTGGTCTTTTACCAAATAGGGCTATCTTCTGTATACCACCCCTACCTTGTCACAACACAACTGATTGGCTCATACACATTAAGAAGGAAAGAAATTCCAAAGCTGTGCAAAGCTGTAATCAAGGCAAAGGGTGGCTACTTTGAATATTTTCAAATATAAAATCTATTTTGATTTGCACAACACTTTTTTTGTCTTTTTTCGTTACTACATGTTTCCATATGTGTTATTTCATGGTTTTGATGTCTTCACTATTATTCTATAATGTAGGAAATTGTAAAAATAAAGAAAAACCCTTGAATGAGTAGGTGTGTCCAAACTTTTGACTGGTACTGTATAACTCTCCCTCTCTGCTCAGATTGACATGAGCCTGCAACTATCGTCTCTCCTGCGTTGCAATTCATCATTTATTTCCTTATAGAATAATAGCCGCGGGAAGGGTGTTGCAGCACCCATGAATTGAAAAACATTTGCCAACATTATAGAATTACTGCTGTCTGTTCAGAAAATAAATTAAATCATTCAGTACTCTACACCAGGAGAAAGCCTATAATTTAGCCACAGAGGATCAATGGCTTTTAAATGTTTTATTATTGCCTAGCTGCGGATTGTGTGTAGACCAATCACAGTCCAGAATGTGTGGCAAATCTGTCAGTTAACAGCATGCAGCCAAAACAGGACTTTCGCAATATTTCAAAAACAATCCCGGGAAAACAAAGGTTGGAAAGCAAATGGCTCCTGCTGAAAAGAGAAGACTCTCTAATCTGTCTGTAGAGGCCACCAAAATATTCAATCAACTTCCAAATAGGCCTATTGAGTGGACGGCATTGTTTTACAAAGTAAAACAAGAGAGATGCTTTTGGCATGAGCGCATCAGCCATCTCCGGTGTGTGAGCTGTACATCATTGGGCGAGTTAGTGAAGCTGGAAAGCTTTTTTAGGACTAAAATTTCCTCATTTTGTACAATATGTGTGTCTCCACACACCTAGCCCTAGGCTGTTGATGGATTCAAGACAAGGTCGTTTTTATTGACCTCAGATTCTGTTTGTCAGTGTCAAAGTAGCCTGTCATTTTGATCATTTGTGTGGTTTTAAAAAAGATTCTGCTAAATGTCAAATTGCATGAAATGCATTTAGAAAAGGACACATTTTGTCCTGGACCCTAGGCTACAAAAAGTGGCGTGAGGGTAAAGTTTTAGAATCCTGCTATTTTCTCATTTGTTTAATTTTATGATTAAGTGTGGGTTATTTTTACCCCTCTGTCAATAGAAATTAAATTAAATGTTATACAAAGATTCAAAACCAAACGAAAGGTCTCATGGACACCAAACAAACCAGCAGCCTCACGGTTTGCAAGCTGAGACCCTGAATGACGATCACCTTAATTATCAGCACCTGATATGTGTATCAACCAGGCTCAGCACCTGGACAAAGTTGCTGCTGCCCCCCGTGGGAATGAATTGTTGAAGTGTATCCTGGATAGTGTATTTGTCTCTGCCCAAACACTAACCTTGCCCTCATATCATAACACTGTCATGTTAAGTACAGTTTTACACGGACCCAAATCTTTAGTACTGTATGTGTGTGTCCAGGCCACGACCAGGAGCTGACCCACTGCTGTACCCATCCAAGCCAGCGTCTGGTGGTCACCTCGTCCAGAGACACCACCTTCCGTCTGTGGGACTTCAGAGACCCCTCCATCCACTCTGTTAACGTGTTTCAGGGACACACCGAGTGAGTTACACACACACACAGTCCCCGACAAGCAATTTAGGTGCTTACCGTCACACGTGATGTCATATTGTTATTTCAGTGGCTATACTATACATAATATTCACTAAAACAGAAGCAGTTGTAAGGTTGGAGCTAATTCCTCCACAAGATGGCAGTGCAACATCTTATTTCACCCATAGAGCAGTCGCTATATCACCACTCTGAAGCATTCTCCAACCATTTTCAGTGTTTTTATGTTTTTCTTTCTTTTTAAAAACATGTCACATTAATTTCCTGTGCCCGACTGGCTTTAGGCAAAATCCTCCACTTGCCTCTTTATCATTTATTATTGAGCACTTCATCTTCACCACTTTGACCACCTTCTGAGACTCTCTCTTCCTCCCTTCAGCTCTCTCCATTTATCACTCCGTTTCCCCGTTAATCCCTCGCTCATCCTCGCTCTGTGTAATTTGGCCCCTCTCGTTCCAATGCTGTTAAAGGCTCAATTTGAGTGGCTCATTTGAAAACGTGGACTGTCAGCTCCCCCCAAACCCTCCACCCTCCCCCTTACTCTCAAACCATTTGAATGTGACTCCTGTCGTCAGTCTCGTTAATGCAAAGTGGTGTAGTACAGGCAGGCTGCTTCTGGCAGCCTTTGATTGCTGGGGATTACATGGTGCTCATTATGTTCGACCCCAACATGTATAATTCCTACAGATCCCCACTTTCATTCTCTCTCATAGACAATCACTGTAATGAGATTAGCACAAGCACACAGCCAGCCACTCACTGTGTGTGTGTGTCGGCTGTCTGTCGTGGCCTGTTAGTGCTAAGGCAATTACCTTCTCCTTCCTCTCTCTACGTTCACAGCATCTCAAGCAAGTCAACTGATACCTCCTCCACTCACCTGAATCACTCCCTCGCTCGCCCTCACTCTCACCCTCGCTCTCTCTTGCTCGCCTTCTTGTAAGACAAAAAGGGCTAGTTTTTTGAGCTAAGTCAACCATTGAGCAACAGCTGCAGTTCATTGTAGTCAAAACTACCACATAAAGCTCACCCATGATGTGAAGTGCTCTAAAAGCATGTTGTAAGGTTGGAGCTATGGCTGCGTATAACTTTGTCGCTTTAGTACTCTGATAAATGCTCAAAAATTTTCCAAATTGAAAATTACTCAAACTATCCACATGTGAACAAAGTCTGTGTCCCTCTTGAACCATTCATAGTTATTCATCTTTATACGAGCTCTTTAACTAAGAACTATATTATAACTCAGTCCCTCAGAACCCTTAGCAGTAATGATGAGTGGGAGGAGGTTTATTTATATTCATAGGTAGGCAGTGAGATCGTGTCTTACTGTTCTGTTTCTAGACCTGGAATAATAAATGACTTGTTTAAGAACGTATTTACTTTAACACGTGCAAACTGTATCTGAAAAACTGCTCTCTCGTGTGTGTGTGTGTGTGTGTGTGTGTTAGCTGAGACAGCTGTTAGTCCTAATGAGTGTCAGTCATAGCAGTGTGTGTGCTGATTGAGGCCCTCTCAGGGAACCCAGTGTTGCAGTAGACTGTTTGTGTGTGTACTGTCAGCTGTAGGGAGACGCTTGGCTGCCCTGCACCCAACAAGATGAATGAGGCCCACACACAGCCTGGCAGGAGGCCTCCCTGTGAAGGCACAGTCGGACGCACGCACACACGCGCGCGCGCACACACACTCATGTCCCCTGGCCCTGGAACTCCCTACAACCGCTTTGTCCCGCCACACACACACGTCATGTGGAGCCATGAGTTATGAGCTGCTGAGTGACACCACAGAGGGGCTTTCCCTTAGGGAGCTCCTGTCGTACACACTGACAGCAGGGGGTTAGAAATGCTGCAATCTGTTTCAGAAGGGACAAATATGTGACAAACAAAATGCCTGATTAGTTTGACTATCGAGAGTAGCTGTTGGTCATATCACTGCTACCAAATACCAAGCCCCTCAGTTGGACACACATTGTACCATTGGCAGAATGTTTTCGTACAGTACTTTAAAATGCCAATTGTAATCATTGGTTAAATCGCAGAGGGGTGTCTTAGGATGGTTAGGATGTTTGGATTAGATGTTTCTTCCCACAGTATCTGTCTCTTGTTCAGAGGTTTGTCTTGTCTGAATTGGCTCTGCAGTGTGACTGAAGAAGAATATAATGGCCTAGCTGTTAAGCCTAGCGGTTAAGAGCGTTGGGCCAATAACAGAAAGGTCGCTGGTTCAAATCCCCGAGCCGACTAGGAAAACTCCGTGCCCGTTGAGCAAGGTGCTTAACCATAATTGCTCCTGTCAGTCGTTCTGGATAAGAGTGTATGCTAAATGACTAAAATGAACAGTTGAAGACGGAAGTTTACATAAACCTTAGCCAAATACATTTCAGCTTTTCATAATTCCTGACATTTAATCCTAGTAAAAATTCCCAATTTTAGGTCAGCTAGGATCACCACTTTATTTGAAGAATGTGAAATGTCAGATTAATAGTAGAGAGAATTATTTCAGCTTTTATTTCTTGAATCACATTCTCAGTGGGTCAGAAGTGTACATACACTCAATTAGTATTTGGTAGCATTGCCATTAAATTGTTTAACTTGAGTCAAATGTTTCGGGTAGCCTTCCACAAGTTTCCCACAATAAGTTGGGTGAATTTTGGCTCATTCCTCCTGACAGAGATGGTGTAACTGATTCAGGTTTGTAGGCCTCCTTGCTTGCACACACCTTTTCAATTCTGCCCACACATTTTCTATAGGATTGCGGTCAGGGCTTTTCGATGGCCACTCCAATACATTGACTTTGTTGTCCTTAAACCATTTTGCCACAACTTTGGAAGTATGCTTGGGGGTCATTGTCCATTTGGAAGACCCATTTGTGACCAAGCTTTAACTTCCTGACTGATGTCTTGAGATGTTGCTTCAATATATCCACATAATTTTCCAGCCTGATGATGCCATCTATTTTGTGAAGTGCGCCAATCCCTTCTGCAGCAAAGCACCCCCACAACATGGTGCTGCCACCCCCGTGCTTCACGGTTGGGATGGTGTTCTTCGACCTGCAAGCCTTCCCCCTTTTTCTCCAAACATAACGATGGTCATTATGGACAAACAGTTATATTTTTGTTTCATCAGACCAGAGGACATTTCTCCAAAAAGTACAATCTTTCTCCCCACGTGCAGTTGCAAACCGTAGTCTGGCGTTTTTATGGCGGTTTTGGAGCAGTGGCTTCTTCCTTGCTGAGCGGCCTTTCAGGTTATGTCGATATAGGACTCGTTTTACTGTGGATATAGATACTTTTGTACCTGTTTCCTCCAGCATCTTTACAAGGTCCTTTGCTGTTGTTCTGGGATTTATTTGCCCTTTTTGCACCAAAGTACGTTCATCTCTTGGAGACAGAACGCATCTCCTTCCTGAGCGGTATGATGGCTGCATGGTCCCATGGTGTTTATACTTGCGTACTATTGTTTGTACAGATGAACGTGGTACCTTCAGGCATTTGGAAATTACTCCCAAGGATGAGCCAGACTTGTGGAGGTCTACAATTTTTTTTCTGAGGTCTTGGCTAATATCTTTGGATTTTCCCATGATGTCAAGCAAAGAGGCACTGAGTTTGAAGGTAGGCCTTGAAATACATCCACAGGTACGACTCCATTTGACTCAAATTATGTTAATTAGCCTATCAGAAGCTTCTAAAGCCATGACATCATTTTCTGGAATTTTCCAAGCTGTTTCAAGGCACAGTCAACTTAGTGTATGTACATTTCTGACACTGGAATTGTGATACAGTGAATTATAAGTGAAATAATCTGTCTGTAAACAATTGTTGGAAAAATTACTTGTCATGCACAAAGTAGATGTCCTAACCGAATTGCCAAAACTTCTTTGTTAACAAGAAATGTGTGGAATGGTTGAAAAACGAGTTTTAATGACTCCAACCTAAGTGTATGTCAACTTCCGACTTCAACTGTAAATGTAACAATTGAATGTTTTCCTATAACATGTCCTCTTGACAGAGCAGCACAGTGTAATGTTGCAGGGGAGCATCAGTGTAAAGGGTTTAATAGATAGAGAGCTTTGGGAAGGAGTAGCTCATTTGCAGTGTCTTCAGACGCAATTATAGCTAATGCACAGTGACAGAGCATGGTGGCAGTCAAAAGCACAGCATATTCAGCCTCTAAGTCCCCCCTCCTTATAATTGTGAAATAATTGAAAGTGCGCCCCCAAATGGCACCCTATTCGCTGTGTAGTGCACTATTTTTGACCAGGATCCACATAGCTCTGGTCAACAGCAGTGCACTGTATAGGGAACAGGGTGCCTTTTGGGACACGGCCAATGTACATGAGCTAACACGTAAAGTGCAGATGAGAAGTGGCAGCAGACTTGCTTTACCAACGGGATGCCATGTCGCGTTTGTCTCTCGCTTCTGTTCCGAGGCGTTTGATCACAGGCAGGCATCTGTGTGTGTGTCTGTGTGTGCGTGCATGTGTCTGTGCCTGTCTAACACAGCGCTTCAGAGGAATATGCCAACATAAATCTGATTCTATAGTCACTGTGAATGTTCGTCTCAGTGCAATTTAAACATAATGTCACATTGGAAAAAATATAGTGAACAGGTTCTATTTGACAGGCAAGAATCTTCTATAAATATGATATGCATAGAAACGGGGAGGAAATGTTTGATCGTTATGATACTCAAACAAAGAAATGACACCGAATTATTTTATTTTATGTACGCCAAATATATGTTCAGGATATTTGCTGAAAAATGCGGTGTATTATTTGTAATGCAGAATCTACACTCAGATTAATGATAGCTAAGGATGTAGAAGATCATGTCCAGGGTTAATAGGTGGACGTCTCTCGTTAGCCTTTAACAAAGACTGGCCCAGTCACTGATACCTCTGGGCCTTCTCCTTCCCTCCTACCCCCTTCTCCCCTTTTCCTAATGAGCCTTGACCCTGCTTGTCAGTCGGCTCAGGAGAGACTTTCAGAATACCTCCCAAGTTATAATAGGACTTTAATAACGTAACCTTACCTTACAATGTCAAAAAGTGCATTGGACTGGTTAGCTATTCCCTATATAGTGTACTACTTTTGACCTGAGCACTATGAGCCTGGGTCAAAAGTAGTACACTATATAGGGGATAGGGTGCCATTTGGGATTTCAAATTGCCCATGAGCGAGCCCCCCCCCGGTGGTCATATACGTACAGTTGGGCAGGGCCCCACATCTTTAATACGGCAGAGTTTAGCCCCTTAATTAAACCGTAATATAATGTCAATTTAAATTAAAGATGGCTAGGAGTTAGCCAGTGAGTGAGGCTAAGGTGGTGCTGCATGGGGCTTTTCTGCTGCTAATCTTAATCAGAACGAACAGAGCGCCAAATCGAATCCTCCTGGCTCCTTCAGTAGAGAGAGGGAGAGAGAGAGGGGGGTTGGAAGAAAAAGATGACAGTGATGTGTGAAATGAATAAGAAATCTTAAATGAGTCCATTAAAGGAATGGTCCTGACCTCAGCGACGTGTGAGAGCGACGCGCTACATCACGCCTGGCTCCCGCCTGGGAAGTTGTGCTGAGGTGAGCACTTTTGGGCCAACCTCTACTGACCCTCAGAGACTATGGTGACTTTCAAGACACTCACACAACCCCCCCCCCAGGCTAAGCACTGAGCACGTCCTCAGGCTACTGATGTCAGAACATGCCCTCTACACTGTCACTCTGCTCCAGTAGCTGTGGCTCACAGATTCCCCCCACCAACCAGCCTCCCCAGTGCCGGAGGCAGGCGTACCCAGTGACTGCACACTGAGAGGCAACCACAGGGCTGGGGAGAGGAGCTCCACTCTGGAACTGCCTGATTGTTACACCCCCGCTGGTAGATTATTAAAAATAGCCTTAACCTCCCTCCTCACGGTTTATATCACTCTCATTTATGAATGACTGTGTGACGGCAGGGAGATGACTCTCCCTACAGGCTGAATGACTTCACTTGAATCACACATGATGAGTCTTAGAAGAAAAGTAACACACCTTTAAAGATCCACATAAAGTGAAACCGCACCACTGGTCGCCCCAGCGGGTTAGTTATTAGTTAAATAAATGGTGTTTGTTGTTTGAATGAACGCCTTTGATGTTGTAATATCGCAAACGGATGTGGTAGTTTCACTGCTACGAATTCCAGCTTTAATAGACTCCATTTTCCTGTTGTTTGTCAGCAGTGTTTTGATGTGATCTCTTTGAGATACTTTTTAGTTTGTTTTTGATTTGATACGCTACATGGCCAGAAGTATGTGGACACCTGCTCGTCGAAGATCTCATTCCAAAATCATGGGATTAATATAGAGTTGTTCCCTCCCTTTGCTACTATAACATCCTCCACTCTTCTGGGAAGGCTTTCTAGTAGATGTTGGAACATTGCTGCAGGGATTTGCTTCCATTCAGCCACAAACAATATTGAGGTTGGGCACTGATGTTGGGCTAGGCCTGGCTCGCAGTCGGTGTTCCAATACACCCCAAAGGTGTTCGATGGGGTTTAGGTAAGGGTTCTGTGCAGTCCAGTCAAATTCTTTCACGCTGATCTCAACAAACTATTTCTGTATGGACCTCGCTTTATGCACAGGGACATTGTCATGCTAAAACAGGAAAGGGCCTTCCCAAAACTGTTGCCACAAAGTTGGAAGCACAGAATCGTCTAGAATATCATTGTGTGCTATAGCGTTCAAATTTCCCTTCACTGGAACTAAGGGGCCTAGCCCGAATCGTGAAAAGCAGCCCCAGACCATTATTCCTCCTCCACCAAACTTTACAGTTGGTACTATGCATTTGGGCAGGTCGCGTTCTCCTGGCATCCGCCAAACCCAGATTCATCCGTCGGACTGCCAGATGGTGAAGCGTGATTCATCACTCCAGAGAACGTGTTTCCACTGCTCCAGATTCCAATGGCAACAATCTTTACATCACTCCAGCCGACGCTTGGCATTGTTCATGGTGATCTTAGGCTTGTGTGCGGCTGCTCAGCCATGGAAACCCATTTCATGAAGCTCCCGAAGGACAGTTATTGTGCTGACGTTGCTTCCAGAGGCCGTTTGGAACTCCGTACTGAGTGTTGCAAACGAGCACAGACAATTTTTTACCGCGCTTCAGCACCCGACAGGCCCATTCTGTGAGCTTGAAAGTCACTGAGCTCTTCAGTAAGGCCATTCTATTGCTAATGTTTGTCTATGGAGATTGCATGGCTGTTTGCTTGATTTTATACACCTGTCAGCAACCGGTGTGGCTAAAATAGCCGAATCCAGTCATTTTTGTCCATGTAGTGTAGATTTGATGGCTTTGAGAGATTTTAACAATGATCATTCTGTTTTTTTTGTTGTGTGTGTCTCTCCAGCACGGTGACGTCAGCTGTGTTCACAGTGGGGGACAACGTGGTTTCGGGGAGTGACGATCGCACCGTCAAGGTGTGGGACTTGAAGAACATGAGGTCGCCCATAGCAACCATCCGCACGGACTCTGCTGTTAACAGGTAGGAGAGACATTTAATTGTATGTGAAGAGAGACCAAGAGAGATCATACAATTCAGAACATTTCATGGTCATGTTTTCCAAAATGTTTATGTTTTAGTTTGAACTCAAGCACGGTTCAGATTGATAGTTTAGGTGTAGTGGTTGAGTGACAGCTCCACCTGTACATATAGTTATTAATAGCGTTGTCAAGAACACATCAAGTCAAGCTTTATTCCCTTCTCTTGTCTAACACGCCATACTCTCCGTCTGAACTCCTTCCAGGATAAGTGTCTCAGCCAACCAAAGAATCATCGCTCTCCCACACGACAATCGGCAAGTCAGGCTGTTTGACATGACTGGAGTAAGACTGGCACGACTACCACGCAGCAACAGACAGGTAGGTGCTGAGGGAAGAGAGCGGGAGGGAAGGAGGAAAGATTCTCCATCTATCCTTCTGTCACACAGATAGTCCCTTCCTGAGAGGGGGAGGGAGGGAGAAACAATGGGAGCAAGATGAGGAGGAAAGATTCTCCATCTCTTTCTGTCACACAGACAGCCCCTTCTGTAGAGAGGTAGAGAGTGGGAGGAGAGAGTGAGCGGAGGAAAGATTCTCCATCCTATTTCCACACATAGTCACTTCCTGCAGGCTGAGTGCTGACACTGCCTCAGTGTCTATAGCCATTAACACTGCTGATGTGGAAATGTACTGCTGCGTACCAGCGAGGTCAAAGGGTTGTTGTTGGGGGTTCTAACTTGTGTGGGTTGTGTGTAGCTGTGTGATACTGTACACAACTCCATTGAAGTCTGTTTGAGCTTTGCTATCCATGTTGTGTGGTCTTTGAGGTTTTTCTGTGTTGGTATGTGCCTGTGTATTCCAGGGTCATCGACGCATGGTGTGCTGCTCGGTGTGGAACGAGGAGAATGCGTCATGTAACCTGTTCACCTGTGGCTTCGACCGGCAAGCCATCGGATGGAACATAAACATCCCAGCTCTGCTGCAGGAGAAGTGATGCAGGACAAGTGACACACACACTGCACATACACGGGCGTGCAGACACACACACACACACACACACTACACACATACCACTGTATTTGATGTATATTATCTCCATCCACTTTGCATGGACTGAGTGTTTTTGTGTGTTTTAATGGAGAGGACAAAGTCATATTTTAAACCCATCTATATATGTAAAAATATATTTGGTTGACTCCAGAAAACACACTACTTCTATGGTGTTGTTTACTGCTGATGAACATGAATGGGTGAATAGCAAGCCCTAGTTGATCTTGCATGCACTCAAACTCCTGTCAATGTATTTGTAAAACTGTCTGAAGAACGATAGGAGAGGCAATACATTTGTACCATGCGTATCATATGGTGGCCTGGTCTAACCCAGATGGATGATCTTTGCACTGAGTGGGTAATCTTGGCTGTTTTCACCCTCTTTGGCCTGCATGATCAAGGGCTAGGAGTTTACTATACTGTATCATCTAGAGACCTACACATTTGACCTACTGAGTTGTTTTGAGTCAGTCACATTTTACACTGTCCATTGTACAGATTTCCTTTTAAAAACACATTTAAACAATTGTTTGCCATGCTGTTAGGATACATCTGCCTTGTTCTTTCTGTACTGTGTAGTACTCAATATGACTATGTGGGTGTACTGTAGATTTGACAATAGGGAACCTGCAATGATGGTGTTTTGCAAGAAAATGCATTCATGCATGCAGCAGCAATGGGGCTTGTTCAATATCATATTTCACATTTCCTCCATGGGTCCCAATGTGCTGATATGGTTACTGGTCACCTGCTTAGATAAATATGCTTGACTGATATTGATGTTTGCTGTACATAGATCTCAATGAAAATGATAGATGATCAGCTTGAAGTGTGTAGTCCCCCTGGCCAGTACACTGTTTACTGTATTGCATGGGCTAATCTAATGTTGAATATGTGATCATAACATCCTCCAATAGCAAAGCCACAAAATAGCTCAATAAAATGATTTGGTTAATTATCACCATGGTTACACGGGAAATTGGCTGAGGCGCGTCAGGATGAAGTATAGTTTGGATGATTAGGGCCAGGAGTTTTTCCCGACTCATGTTACCTGACCACGAAGAAATTAAACCGTAGTTATAGGATACACAGTGCCTTCAGAAAGTATTCACACCCCTTGACTTTTTCCACATTTTGTTGTTAAAGTGGGATAAAAATGTATTTAATTGTCGTTTTTTTGGCAACGATCTACACAAAATACTCTGTCGAAATGGAAGAAAAATATATATATATTTTTTATCTTTGGAAAATAAACACTAACATATCTTGATTAGATAACTATTCAACCCCCCCCGAGTCAATACATGTTAGAATATTTTTTGCCGGTGATTTACAACTGTGAGTATTTCTGGGTATGTCTCTTAAGAGCTTTGCACACCTGGATTGTACAATATTTGCCCATTATTCTTTAAAAAAATGTTGATCTCTGTCAAGTTGGTTGTTGATCATTGCTAGACAGCCATTATCAAGTCTTGCCATAGATTTTTAAGCCAATTTCTAAGTCGAAACTGTAACTAGGCCAATCGAACATTCAACATCGTCTTGGTTACCAACGCCAGTGTATATTTGGCCTTGTGTTTTAGGTTATTGCCCTACTGAAATGTTAATTTGTCTCCCAGTGTCTGTTGGAAAGCAGACTGAACAAAGTTTTCCTCTAGGATTTTTCCTCTGCTTATCTCTATTCGGTTTCTTTTTATTTCTAAAAACTCCCTAGTCCTTGTCGATGACAAGCATACCCATAACATGATGCAGCCACCACCGTGCTTGAAAATATGAAGAGTGGTACTCTGTGATGTGTTGTGTTGGATTTTCCCCAACCAAAATGCTTTGTATTCAGGACAAAAAGTGAATTTCTTTGCCACATTTTTTGCAGTATTACTTTACTGCCTTATTACAAACAGGATGCATGTTTGGGAATATTTTTGTTGTGTACAGGCTTCCTTCTTTTCACCCTGTCATTTAGGTTAGTATTGTGGAGTAACTACAATGTTGTTGATCCATCCTCAGTGTTCTCCTATCACAGCCATTAAACTCTATTTAAAAAAAAAATCACCATTGGCCTTCCTCTGTGGCAACTGAGTTAGGAAGGAGGCCTTTGTCTTTTTAGTGACTGGGTTTATTGATATACAATCCAAAGTGTAATTAATAACTGCATTATGCTCAAAGGGATATTCAATATCTGCTTATTTTATTTTTTATCTACCAACAGGTGCCCTTTGCGAACCCTTGGAAAACCTCCCTGGTCTTTGTGGTTGAATCTGTGCCATAACAAAAGTGTTGAATACTTATTGACGCAAGACATTTCAGCTTTTCATTTTTAATTTGTAAACATTTCAAAAATAAATTCCACTTTGACATTATGGGGTATTGTTTGTAGATCAGTGACAGAAAATCCCAATTTAACCAATTTTAAATTCGGGCTTGTAACACAACAAAATCTGGAAAAAGTCAAGGGTGGTGAATACTTTCGGAAGGCTCTGTATCTAGTTGCTGCTGTAGTTTTCCCTGGTCAGAAAAGTGTGTTAACACTGTTACAGTACAACCCATCCTGAGTGACAACCATTCCTATCAAGTGCTCTTTGTATCGACATAATGTATAACTCACCCACGCTTGTTGTGAATCTGATCGCTTTTCAATAGGGTTTGTTTCGATGTTCTGCATGTGCCGTACAATAGTTATCAACTCTGCTCATGGTTGTATGAGATGAAATGTCACCAAGTGGCTTTGTTGCTGTGTTGTGTGTCTGTCACTTTCTACTGTACCTCATCTGTTTGTCTGTGTGTTGCGCATCAACACCACAGTTATACTGCTGTGATGTTTTCACAATAGATAATATAAAGAAAACTGCCTTCACAATAAGTTATAATTTACACATTCAAGATAAATTCAGTATGGATAAAAAAGTTTAACGTATAAGAATGTTGTACAATGTAGTTACACATTTGCATTAATCTTATTACCAGCATCTGTCAGAATATCAAATTACATCTGCTAATAAAATAACTTGGGGTTATGTCCAAAATGGCACCCTATTCCCTTTATGGTGAGCTACAGTACTTTTGATCAGAGCCCTATGGACTCTGGTCAAAAGTAGTGCACTAATATAGGGTGTAGGATGCCATTTGGTATGTACCCATTCTGTTTTTAGCATATAGCTCAGATTTCTTCACGATTGTACTTTTTATTTTATTCAGGCAGTTTGTACGTCACTTTCACTGTATCAGAATAATCTTTAATCTTCAAAGAGGTATGGCTGGACAGAGAACCCTCATGTATGAATTATAACGAAGGGGAAAAAGGAATATGATTTTTTATATTTTGAACTGTGGTATGAGATTGGAAAAAGTACCGGTAGATAGGCAAGGCACAGCGGCTTCATTGTAAGAAAATATATTCACCCTAAACCTCATTCTTTTATTATACTTTTTGCACACTGTATTATCATTTTTGGGATAGATGTATTCTGCACAGATGCTTGTCAAAATCCAATTAAAAATATGATTCCTTTTCCATTCGTTGAAATGTTTTTTATTTTCATTATGAATCTAACTGAATAGTTTAATAATTATAACTCATAACTGAATTTATTTGACATAAATTGAATTCTAAATTAATTTGAAAGTTCATTGAATTAATTTAAATGATACATCTCAGATAATAATAGAATGTGTGAACATGTTGAGTGCCCTAGTTATAATACTTAGTGTGTTATAACACTAACTGATTTTGTGCTCAAGCTCACAATTTGTTTTAAAATACAGAAGTAGTTTTCCTTCCTCCCTAACACAGTTATTAATTGAGTGATGTTAGGTTGTCAACTTGATTCGTTACCTTTCTAAAGCAGAAAGGAGGCAGCAAAAATATACGAAGCTTACAGAATGTTAGCCTTTGTGTGTTTTACAGATCAATGTGTGCACATGTCAAGCAAGCCAGTAAAAAAAAACATATAGACTTGGTCAAACACTGTTTTCTGATCTGGTTAACGATTGGTTTAAAAGAAGAGAATACAATCAATGTTTTACTGAAACTGGAAGGAAATCTCATCCAAGTAAAGTAAATAGAAATTGAGACAGTAATAAGATCGGTCTCGAAGTAAAGTCAATACAAATAGACTGTAATAATGCTTGGTCTACATCCCAAATGGCACCATATTCCCTACAAAGTGCATAGGGCTCTGGTCAAAAGTAGTGCACTATATATGTCCTTCCCAATAGGAGGCACCCTTGGTGGCAGCCTCCAAGTAAAGTCAAGTAAATACAAATGGACAGTAATAAATCTTGGTGGCGGCCAGGTAAGTAGATTTCACAGCCCCTGGCTGCCTCCCAAATGGTACCCTATTCCCTTTATGTGGCATTGAGGAGGACATGGGCCAAGTCTAATAAACAAGCAGGTGTGGAGGAGATGATGCATGATGGTCTGGAGATCAATACGGAGGAGAGACTGGCTGTCCGTAAACCTCAGCAAGCTCTCTCCCTCTTTCTATCAATCTCTTGTTTTCTTGTCTCCTGTCTGTCTCTCCCTTCCTCTCTGTAAAGCCCCTCTGACTGGGGGTAGTAAGCAGTCTGTGATGGAAAGGTCAGGGGTTAGTCACGTAGATAAGGGTCGCTTGTCATCCCTCAGTGGGAATGTGTTTTATAACACATTTGGATTGGTTGACAGTTGACACGATCAAGGTTAGATTTCTATTTAACTTTATCAGACGATACCTAACGGCGTTCTATTGATGTCTCTTTTCTTGTTAAATCCAGAATTGGATCACCTTCAGGCTATTCCAAATCTCCTCCAGTCATGTAGGATGTTAATGTGGAATTACAAAAAGCAGTATTTTTTTGTGTTTGAACAAGTTGGGAAAATCCCTGGTCTTGGTATTAAGCTCATACAGTACAGTAGATTTCATTCATTACCTCTGAACGGAGTGGTATCCAGAGAGCCCAGCCCTAGCTCCCGATCATGTCTATTAGATTACAGTTAGATGACCAAGCACAAGGGCCAGGCTGTGGAGTAAATAGTCAATTATGATGTTTGTTGTAGTGTGGACAGTCATGAGACATACCTGCCCTGAGGGGAAAAGAGAGACACACACAACTCTCCCTTCTCATAGCTCATTTGGTGACTCCCCACCCAGTTTGACACCTGCCACCGAGACAGGATGATTACCATTTCCAATGTATTTCCTTGGGGAAGGGGAAGAGTCTCTAATATTTGTGTGTGGAGGTGATGCATCTGTGGAGACACAGTCATGAAAACAGTGTTTATTTCAATTCATAGTGGAAAGGGCCACCTACTGTAGGCCTAAAGAACATTTTGTGTGTTTTAGGTTGATAAATTGGGGTGCACACGTTACACGGTTTTCTCTTCCCACAGACCAAGCTAATGCGTATCATACAGACTAAATATTGCACAGTTAACCTATATCATCACAAATAACCAAGACCGAGATAAAATGACCAGATTTTCAGATTTTTATTCACATGTACAAACATTCACTTTTAAGGTATTACTGAAGTGCAATTTACAACCTTAGCAGCATGTATTCATATAACTTCAATTTACATCTGAATTAGACATATCTTCATTATCGTCTTCCCATATTGTATTTTTTTATTGTTTAAAATTTGTACAAATATACACTCATTTAATACAACATTACCATTCAGTCATGCCATACTGTTAATATCTCTCCAAATAATCAACGGGTTTTTAAACGAAGAATCAGTTTGTTATATTTGCCAGAAACCACAAAACTACACCACATGACCAAAAGTATGTGGACACCTGCTTGTCGAACGTCTCATTCCAAAATCATGGGCATTAATATGGTGTTGGTCCCCCCTTTGCTGATACAACAGCCTCCACTCTTCTGGGAAGGCTTTCAACTAGATGTTGGAACATTGCCGAGGGGACATGCTTCCTTTCAACCACAAGAGCATTAGTAAGGTTGGACAATTAGGCCTGGCTCGCAGTCGGCATTCCAATTCATCCCATTCATCCAAAAGGTCTTCAATGGGGTTAAGGTCAGTGCTCTGTGCAGGCCAGTCAAGTTCTTCCACACCAAATTCGACAAACTATTTCTGTATGGACCTCACTTTGTGCACGGGGGCATTGTCATGCTGAAACAGGAAAGGGCCTTCCCCAAACTGTTGCCCCAAAGTTCGAAGCACATAATCGTTTAGAATGTCATTGTATGCTGTAGCGTTAAGATTCCCCTTCACTGTAACTCAGGGGCCTAGCCCGAACCATTATTCCTCCTCCACCAAACTTTGCAGTTGGCACTATGCATTGGGGCAGGTAGTGTTCTCCTGGCATCTGCCAAACCTAGATTAGTTTGTTGGACTGCCAGATGGTGAAGCGGGATTCATCACTCCAGAGAACGTGTTTCCACTGCTGCAGAGTCCAATGGCAGCGAGCTTTACACCACTCCAGCTGACGCTTGGCATTGCGCATTGTGATCTTAGGCTTGTGTGCAGCTGCTCGGCCATGGAAACCCATTTCATGAGGCTCCCAATGAACAGTTATTGTGCTGACTTTGCTTCGAGAGGCCGTTTGGAACTCGGTAGTAAGTGTTGCAACCGAGGACAGATGATTTTTACTGCGCTACACGCTTCAGCACTTGGCGGTTCCATTCTGTGAGCTTGTGTGGGCTACCACTTCACAGCTGAACCATTGTTGCTCCTAGATGTTTCCACTTCACAATAACAGCACTTACAGTTGTCTGGGCAGCTCTAGCAGGGCAGACATTTGACGAAACGACTTGTTGGAAAGGTGGCATCCTATGATGGTGCCACATTGGAAGTCACTGAGCTCTTCACTAAGGCTATTCTACTGCCAATGTTTGTCTATGGAGATTGCATGGCTTTGTGCTCGAGTTCACACACCTGTCGGCAACAGGTGTGGCTGAAATATCAAAATCCACTCATTTGAAGGGTTGTCCACATACTTTTGTATATATAGTGTATGTTTGACTAATTGAATGACTATGAAAAATAACTGGTAAAACATACCACAAGCTTCCAACAAAATGTGCCTCTACATTTAATAATAGAGCGAATTGGAAAATAAAAGAGAAATATGTACAAGATGAACTTTCAGAGGGAAAACTAGTTAAGGTTATTCTTTACAACACATGTCTGTGTATGAAGATGACAAAAGAGTTTGAATTTATTCATGGTTCATTTTACCACTCCACATAATGTCCTATGTGTACCAGGGTTAGGGTCAATGCCATTTCAATTCAGTCAATGCATTTAAATGGAATTTACCCCAACCCTGATGTGCACTGTGTTTATGTATGTATGACATGCATCTAGTGATCTCTGATTGGGGTCATACTAGCCTTGACAAACACACAGGGTGGGTTCTCTTTATAAAAGAGAACAACCTCCCCTGGATCTCTACTAACGGGGACAGGGAGGATTTTATAAAAACTTAAACACCCGCTCCTGCTATTTTGGAACTTTTCCAATTGAAAAAAACAATATCCCACTTTGATGATAATGACGATCCACGTTCTTGTCCGGTGGAACAGTGACACCATTTCCAACAGTCTACCTGCCCAGTGGACCTTACACACTACCAAAATGGGATCTGAGGCAGAGGAGAGTGATGGACAAGCAACAACACTGACACTAAAGAACTATGACCACTAGGTGACACTGTTACTGTGTTTAATATAATAGCCTGGACTGTTCTCTTCGTGAACTCCAAGGAAAGGGTCAGAGTAAGGTGGGAGGATTTAAACAACATGACGATAATGTATGCATGTACCGTTGACTTATTCCTACACTGGAACATCACACCTGTAAAAACAAAACCTTGACCTAATGATTTGAAATGATTTGACAATACTTATTTTCAAGATTTAAACAGGGGGTGAAAATAGGACATTTGAAATGAACACAAACATAAAGTAAGGGGGCCAACGTGGACAAACATGGCCAGGGTTGAGAAGTCAGTGTTTTACAGAGAGTGTGTTCCACCTTTACAGACTGGCTTGGGGAGTAGTGAGGATGTGAAACAAAGAAGAGAACGGTCCCTCGCCACCACCCAGCACCTGGGCTATAGAGTAGGGCCAATAGAGAGTTAATGACTCCGCATCTAAACACCAAAATGCATTTTGTTAAGTAGGGTTGTATTTATTGTGTTTCTCCCATTGACGACTGAATGTCAGTCCATTCTGTGTCCTCCCCGTCATTGCAGGTAATCGCTCGTCAACCAAACCACTGTAGCAGGTTGGTCACAACCCGGTCACAACCCTTTTACACCAGCTCAAAGTGAGCGCAGCTAACAAGTCAGGCTCACGACTGCTCTATTGTGCGTTAATCAACCCTCCTTTATAATCAACCTGTCAGTGGTAAAAAAAAAGAAAAAAGAAAACGTGTAAAAAACGGTGCCCTTCCAATCACAGCGAGAGACCTGACTACAAAGGTAAAATGGTGAAATCAACTCAGAGCGTTAATGACAGGTATTAAAGAAGCTAAGATGGCTGTGGTGTTCTATCTGAAAGGGGAACCCCAGTGTGGGCTAATGGCAGCAGTTATGTTGCTATCACCTCCATTCTCCTCTATTCCCTTTGTGTCACTAAGAGCAGGTGGAATTAACCTGTCGTGGCCACGTCAGAACCTCTAGCTTCGTGAGAGCGAGCGGAGAGAGGTGGAGAGGAAGGAAGAGAGGAGGAGAGAATGAGATCGCTGAAGGAGAGGGGGTTGAAGGTGGCAGAGAGGAACAGAGGGATAGAAAGGGGGTCGAAAGATGAAGTGATAGAGAAAAAGGAGGAGATGGACAGACAAAGAGATGCTGTGAAAAGGGAGAGAGAAAGGTGAGATATATGTGAACGAGGCCTGTGGCAAGAGGGCGTGTGTGTGTGTGTAACGGTGAGTTGTCTATCGGGTTCTCTGTGGTCCTTTTCTCTTTCTCCATCTCTCTGTCCATCACACGTCACAATGACAGGCTCTGTAATTGGCTGGCCCTGTCCCCCATCCCGCTGGAGCTCTCCAGGCGCACCGCCGCCCCCAAATGGCTGATGACAAGATAGCGGCAGCCTTTCACATTGACCAAGGTTACCCTGCCTTCTTTCCTGCCTTCTCCCCGGCTTTGACATGACAACCAGGGACCAGCGGGATAATGAAGGAGAGGTCCGATCAAACCCACTTTCTTTCATTCCCGTTTTCTTTTTTTGTTGTTTTTTTTTGTTGGTGGAACTTGAACGACCAACATCAAAGGTGGCTTTTGCCGAGGAGGAGATGGAGGCTTGTAGAGCAAACCAAAGTCAGCGGACAACAATAAAGCCAACTGCCACATGCTCCTTCTGCAGACACGCACGCAAACGGACGGATGAACACGGACACCACAGGAAGCTGGTGTGCGTGAGCATAATAATGGCTGGAATGGAGTGAAATGTCTTAGTCCTGTAGCAGGAAGCTCTCCTGCTCTGGAGGTTTCTTCACCCAGGTTCCCAGGCCTGTCTCCTGTAGCGATCTGAGCCACTGCTGTTTGGCAGTCTGGTAAGAGCCGGCAGCCATCTTGGCCTCACAGTACATCAGTGGCTGGTCCACGGGCCCGGAAGCATGGATACTCAACTGGAGAGAGAAGGGAGAAGGAGGGAGAGAAATAAAGATGGAGCGAGGAAGAGAGAGGGAGAAAAAGACGGGGTAGTGGGTTAGGGTAAGAGAGATAGAGAGCAAAACAAAACTAATGAGCCGGCACAAACGGGGAACTTCAACAGCTGTGTAATCTCCCCATTTAAATTTCACAAGCAATTGAACATTCTCTGTGCTTTTGTGCATTTCCTTTGTTGCGCAGGCAGAAAGAGAAGAGGAGCAGCCGCTAGGCGAGGCGAGAGAGGGGACGTAGGCACAGTCAAGTCACTAAGTTTCTTTGGAGATTACTGTGTCTGCTGTTGCATGCCTTACTGCGCGCGGGGACCAATTTCCAAGGGCGGCGCTCCTCAAGTGCTTCTCCAAATAATTATGGTTATATAATCATTATAATTTAACTGCCACCATTTGGGTGTTGCAGGCATTTACATAGATTTTCATAATGAAAATTAAACTGCGCTTTGTGTTTGTTCTAAAATAATAGGCTGCTATTGTGTAAAAGGGGGGTAAGCTGCTTTAGAGTACTGTGGCAGCTGTTGCTGGACACACAGAGATGTCAAGTGGCTCCATACTACTCACCGGAAGCTTGGTTAGTCGCTATTAAAGGCATGGTATGACATTTGTTTTATGCCCGTGTACAGATATACTATCTTCATTTGACCAGTTTCTCACAGCAGAAAAATAATCCTGCAGCAACATGACGTGTGAATTCTTATGTGGAATATCATTTATGGATTATAATACAATTTTTTTGTGATTGTTCCCTTTTTTTCATTAGGGAAAATCAAGGCTGACATTTTAAAGTGGAAATTACACCTTAGAAGCCTTTCAGACTTCAGAAACCTTTTTAAACCTCAAACAACAGAGTGATCAAATTAAGATCGAACATCTGTATTCATTGTGACACAGTTCATATTGTGTACGTGTCTCTGTCTGCAGTACTCACCTTGCGATACAGCCTTGCCCAGCGGGTGAACAGAGCGCGCTTGCAGAGCCTTGATGGCGTCCCAGAGTCCCTCTTACGTCCCGTAGCCGCGTTGACCACCTCCAGCTGACCGTCCCCACAAGTCCAGTTCACACTGACACACAGAGACTTCCCCGGCTGACGACACTCACCGCTGACACTCAGACCTGCAGGGATGCACAGGGAAAAACAAATGTATTTTTTCTTTTTAGAATGTGTGTGATTGCTTAAGCTTTTAGTCATATTAGACACAGGGTAATCCCGGTTAACCCAGAACTAAAGACTTGCGTAATTGGTTAGATGCTCGATTTAACGGTAGACTCAGCGCAATGACGTTGCCACGAGCAGCACCGCAGATATTGAGATGAGCGAGATCCAACACGTCGCTCACACAGTCACAAACGGCGTTGGCGCATGTGCACGGTATTGCTTCACGCTGTTACAGCGTGGGAGCCACAGGACCAAAACAGCAGAGAAGTTGAGCCCCGCGCTTCAACGCTGTTGTTGCGGAAATTGACCCACTATGCTGTTTACTTTCTGCATCTACGTCATATCGCTGAGTCTACCTTTAAGTTCTGGATCCATACACGTTGAGAAGAGATAAAACGAGGATCGGAACTGGAATGAAGAGCTCCACCCTCTCTCTTTGCAAGTTACGGGCAAGTGTATTGGCCAAAAGTACCCTGCCCTTCCGAAATTCAAAAGATGCTAACACCTGCGAAATTGTGATTTGTCCAAATAACCAGTGACGAAAAACCCAAGCGCTGTAACTAATACTGCTGGTTATCTCTTGCATCCCGTTGTATCATGACAGATCTACGGTACTGTTTATGAAGTCTGTCCACAGGAGATTAGACACTTGGGGACAGGGGACCGACTTGTTGAATAGAGGCCAAGGCACATGTTTGCTACACTTTTACACTAATGCAACAACTGAAGGACAAAAAAACAGCTGAAACATGAAATTACTGTATGTTTGTTTCACCTGAACCTGAACTTTATACTTTCATTTGCTTTTCATTTTCACTTTTTTTGTGGTTAACTCCCTCTAGCAAAGAACAGATGCAACGTTTGCAGTGGTGCAAAAGCTTAGTCAACCTGGTTCTCTATCTCCAAGCTGTTTAAACCCCAGCTCCTCTCCTCAGAGAGCAGTTACATACACTGGGGGGAGAGGGAGAGAAGACGGGAGGGAGGGATCGGAAGGGGAAGAGAGAGAGAGAGACAGGGAGACACTAGGGTGAGAGAGAGAGGGAGAAAGGGATAGGAAACAGCGGGGGAAGAGAGAGAGAGAGAGGAGAGTGAGGGGGAGAAAGGGATAGGAAACAGCGGGGGAAGAGAGAGAGAGAGAGGAGAGTGAGGGGGAGAAAGGGATAGGAAACAGCGGGGGAAGAGAGAGAGAGAGAGAGAGGAGAGTGAGGGGGGAGAAAGAAAGAGAGAGAAAAGACAAAGTGAAAGAAAACGAAAGACAGAGGGTCTATCAAGCATGTGAGTGTGCATTTCATTAAAGGGAAACGTGTTGACGTGGATAATGTAACGTGGGCGTTTGAAGCGTCACTATCTCTGTGGTAAACACTGTGCCTGAGATACTGAGGTCCCTCACTGGCCTCCTCAATCAGACACAGCCTCTCACATCCAATTAGCTAGCCTAGCGCTCCGATAGCACTCTGCACAAAAAGCAGTGGAGGGTAGGGGGAGAGGTGGAGGAGAGGTGGCGAGGAGGAAAATGGGATGATGAAGAGATGAGGTGAAGAGGAGGATTTTGAGAAAGGAGGATGGTGAGGAGAGAAGAAGGGCAAGGAGGAGGAGGAGGAAGAGGATGGGAGGAGGAGAGGAGACTCAGCCACTAAACTTCATGTACAATGAATTAGCACCCAGTGTTACAGAACAAGAGAAGTGTCAACCAGTCCCCCCCTACGGACACAGGGAATTAGCGCCCCTGCCGAGTGCAGCTAAAAAAAACATACACACTCCAGCAGCATTGTCAAGACATCAACACTGATTATAATGTAGTTATGCACCGGTGGAAACAAAGTAGAAATTACAAGTAGGAATGTTTACCTTGACACGGGGTAACTAAGAACCATAATATATCTCCATGTGAATACAACATTTAAGTCTGGACAAGTGTCCATATTAATGATATGATCGAATCGCTCATAATTAATCATGCTATTACTATTGCAGTAGTTAGTAGATGGATCAGTTTTGATAAAGATACCTTAAGAAAAAGGACTTGGTCATATAATTGTATGGAAACAAAGCCATGCATTCTGAGATATAACACAAAATAGATTTAACACATATTCTCAGTGATCATCTTTCTCTGTGGCAGACTCATTCCCCCATCCTCCCATCTTCACTCTTCCATTCACCAGTCTTTCATTCCTCTCTTCCTTCTTTTCTATAGCTTTTCAGAGCTGGAATGAATTGCCTGCCGACATAACAATCACCAGTCTCTTATTATCATCCCTCCTTTCTCTTACAGAGACACACCTCTTTGAACAAAAGACTCCCCCCCTCTCTTGCTCTCTCTCTTTCTCCTGTCTCCCCCCTCTCTCTCTCTCTCCCTCTCCTGTCTCCCTCCTCTCCCTCTCTCTCTCCCCCTCCCTCCTCTCCCTCTCCTGTCTCCCTCCTCTCCCTCTCCTGTCTCCCCCTCTTTCTCCATCTCTCTCCCCCTCTCTCTCTCTATCACACTGCCTCTATTCATGCCTCATTTGATCCCTTCAATCGACTTGACTCGTGTGTCTCTGTAATAGCCAATTAGATTTTTCTGTGAAGTCTTGATCAGTTTCTCTATTCTAGTTAGTGCTCTGCAGGTAGCTCATGAAGTAGACCAATTCAAACCTGTGGTTATGTGATGTATAGTAATTATAATGGCTGGAAAATGTAAATATTCATATCAAAAACCCACCACCACTAACGCTACAATTACTTCAAGAACCATTTCTGTGGCCACTGCTTAGAGCCATGCACGCACACGCGGCATTAATATTGAGTGGACAACTGAAAAGTCAAACATGTGAGCAAGGTCGAAAGGCAGGATACATGCAGTTTAGGACCGTGAGGGTGGAGGGGACAACACTTTGTTAGACCACGCCACATCCAAGAACAAATGTCAATTGAAAAGTCTTAAATGTGATTGAGGCAAAAGGCAGCACTGGCAAAGCAGGATACAATGTAAACGCTCTCTAATAGTAAAAGTAACTCCAGGCCGTGTCTCCAGTGTGGTGTCTCCCGGTTTGGTTAAATCCAGGTGACTTTTTGAAGGACAACCTCATTGATGTATTTAGTCCCCTCTGCTCTCTGCTGCAGGTGGAGTCATTTGGTTGGCAGTGATAAGAGCTCCTGGGGAAGTCAGTCAGAGCCAGAGCCTTTCATATGACAGGACTTAAAATAACTCAGCCATTTCCCTGAACAAGAGGCCCAGACACAATGGTGGAGGATCTCATCAGGGCAGGATGAATGAAAAGGTGGAGGGAGGGTGGAGGAGGAGAGAGCATGGACCCTGGGAGTGAATGGAATGAACCATCCATCCCTCCCTCTCTCTCTCTCTCTCTCTCGCTCCCCCTCTCTCTCCCCTTCTCCGTCCACCTCCTCTTTGCTCACTACCTCCTCCACAATGAATGGTTGTCTGATAAGAGCTGTGATTACATTGATTTGGAGTAGGGCCATCTCTCCAATGACCCCCTCTCCTCTCCTCCTCCCCCTGTCCTCTACTGGCTCCATGGTTCAGACAGCAAAGATACACGCACGCACGCATGCATGCAGGCACGCACACACACACAAAGCCACGTCCCAGTAAACACATAGACATAGCATTTCCTGATGTCCGTCTGTGATTTAAGCCTTGCACTGAGTTTACAAAGTTTATTTTCCAGCGATTGGACATTAGTCCTCAGGATGCTAGGAAGAGGAGGCCGTGTAGGCACGTCTTTTCAGCCTAGCATGGAGTCCCCGTTTCCTTCCTCTTCTTAATCGCCATAAATAGCCATAAAAAAAGCTACGTCGCACAGGAACCGGAAGCTCGCCCTCCTCAGCGCCGACGTCTTAGACACACCAGCAGTCGGTGCCCATCGAAGCCTTCCTCCCAGACAAGATTAACACGTTCTATGCTTTCTTCGAGGCAGACAATACCGAGCCATCCAGGAAGACTCTCGACTGCTCCAGATGACCAGGTGCTTTCACCCTCAGAGGTAGACGTGAGGTAAACTCTCAAAAACGTGAATACAAAGCCGCTGGCCCAGATGGTGTCCCTGGCTGCATCCTCAGCATGTGTGCTAACCAGCTGGCGGGTATCTTCTCGGACATCTTCAACTTGTCCCCGTCCCAGGCTGTAGTCCCCACCTACTTTAGGAAACCAACACTGTCCCAGTGCCCAAGAAAAACAAAAGAAAAACAAAGTGACATTCCCAAATGACCTCGATCATCATGAAGTGCTTCGAGAGTCTGGTCATTGCCCACATCAGGGCCAGCATGCCAGGCACACTGGACCCACTCCAATTTGCCTACCGCTCCAACTAGAGGTCTTCACGGGTCCAAAAAGTTGAAGTGGACCTGGGGCTTTCCCACCCGGACCCGATCTGCATAAATACATTTTTTCCTAAATATAGAGACCCTTTCCGAACGGACCAGAGAACAACTAGACCCATTCCGTATGTAGACATGGTCGGATCCGAGTGAGGGAAGCAGCAGAAAAAATAATGTTTGATGATAAGTCACCTAGCTATGGCACCTATTAGTCTACGCGAGTCAATTGGTTGGTTGCTGTCTCTCGTCTCTCCCTCCCTGCTCCCTGTGTCACTCGCTCACAGTGCAGCCCCTCCCTCACACCTCTCTCCCTCCTCTCACGCTTTATCAGCACCAGTTAATAAAGTAGCTTAAAATATTATGACTTTGTATCTGTCTTGACTGCATCAAACCGGGAGATGCTAGTTAAAATAGCTAACGTTAGCTAGCTAGGCTAATTGAAGCTGCAGTGCATGCAATTTCTCATTCTACAGTTACAAACAACAACAACTCCATTCAAAATATTAAGTCGCAGCCTACCTGTTGGCTCTTGGTCGTTGTAGTCTATCCTTCTCCTTCATTTGAATTCCATCTTCCATTGATGAGATATCTCCTAACTTTTGCCACACACGGAGGCTCTATGACTGTAGCCTATTGCCTCTTTGATGACTTATGATTGGGTAACAACAAGCTACAAGCAGCCACACTCCACTCTCGCAAAAAGCAAGAGCAGTAGCATAAATGATCAAATGTCTCTCTCTCTCTCGACTACGTTCGGATCAGTCAGTTACAATTGGCCCGTGACAATCATAACAGATCCGACCCAGACCTGTGACATTATTTAGAATTCTGTATCTGGTTTATTCTACTTTTATTCTGCTTTTTACTTTATGTTCATATTCTTATCTTTTCTTATTTCTTATTGTTGTTGCACTGTCGAGAAGGCACCTGCAAGTAAGCAGTTCGTTGGACGGTGTATACCATACGCATCCTGTACATAGGACTAATAAAACTTGAAACACACTCAGAAGGATGTCTAGAATGACAGGCAGAATGCTTGTGGCAGATGTCTGTGGCCACGTCTGTTTTGTTTTGAGGGTCTGCTTGTCCAAGGTAAAGGTCACCATTCTGCCCTTTGTCAACAACGATGAAATGAAAGAGAAACATTTCTCAAAGAATTTATGTCAACCTTTGAGCAAAACATTCACATTTCGAGCAGAAGGAGCAATTATCTTATGGAGACATACTATGTCCTTTACGTGGGCGGGGACTGTCTTCAGTACCTAACTTAATACTTCAGACAACTTCCAAGTGACTCTACAGTGTTCTTGGTTGTTCAATGATAAATTCATTATGACCATCATCACTAAAGGTCCTTCTGTACAATAATCACTCCTGATGATGATGGAGCTGTAAAAATATTCATCCTTATGACACCTAATTACCCAGAGTTCTGTGGCACTGGGGATCTTTAGAGAGGGAAAATGCCCTTCATGAGTAATGTGCACGACCTACCTCAGTGTGTATGGAGGGTGAGCACACTGTTATCCAAAAACATATCCAAAGTTAAAACTATCATCATGATACATTTTGTATAGCGTTGCATTGTCTCTGTCTGTCTGTCTGTCTGTCTGTCTGTCTGTCTGTCTGTCTGTCTGTGTCTCTTACCACTAAGAAGAGGCTGGTTGCGTCTGTAAGTGGCAGGCAGCGGTCCGAGGCACTCCAGTCTCTGACTCATCACCCTGTTGAAGTGACCCGGGTGTCTGAGGCTGCCCACCGTCAGACTGTGGAGGTACACCGGCTCCACAAAGTGACTCAACAATGCCCCCTGCAGTCCCAGGACGTTCCATCTACAGGAAAGGAGAGGGGGGAGATGAGAGAGAGAGCGAGGAGAGGAGAGAGAGAGAGGGGGGAGAGAGAAGAGGAGAGAGGAGGAAAGAGAGATAGGAGAAGAGAAGAAGGAGAAAGGGGAGAAAAGAGAGGAGATGGGAGAAGATAGAGGAGAGGAGAAAGGGGAGAAATGAGAGGAGATGGGAGAAGATAGAGGAGAGGAGAAAGGGGAGAAAAGGGAGGAGAGGGGAGATGGGAGAAGATATAGAGAGGGGAGAAAAGAGAGAGGAGGAGAGAGGGGAGACAGAAGGAGAATCAGGGATGAAAAGAGACAATCTGATCATTATCTGGCCAAAGGACGTGACAAGATAGGGAACAAATGGTGACACACACACACACTCAACAAAGGTCAGAGCATTATCACTCATTACAGCCACCCAGATATTATCATTCATATATTCAACATTGACATCAGGGTTAATGCACTTCTAGCGGGTTTGTGCTTACAGGTGTGCTTTTCTTTCTCGAGGACCAGGGACAAGGGCAATCACCTCTGAGTTTGTTTAGGAAGATCCACGAGTGACACATAATCAATAAAGCTCTAATCCTGTCTGCATCTGTTGCACAGAAGTGTGGTGGTGACATAGAAAAATATTGGTGGTGAGATAGGCCTATACTGTTGGTGAGAAAGTACTATACTGGTGGTGAGAAAGTACTATACTGGGGGTGAGATAGTAATATACTGGTGGTGAGATAGTAATATACTGGTGGTGAGATAGTAATATACTGGTGGTGAGATAGTAATATACTGGTGGTGAGATAGTACTATACTGGTGGTGAGATAGTAATATACTGGTGGTGAGATAGGCCTATAGTGGTGGTGAGATAGTAATATCCTGGTGGTGAGATAGGCCTATAGTGGTGGTGTGATAGTAATATACTGGTGGTGAGATAGTACTATACTGGTGGTGAGATAGTCCTATACTGGTGGTGAGATAGTCTTATACCGGTGTTGAGAAAGTACTATACTGGTGGTGAGATAGTACTATACTGGTGGTGAGATAGTAATATACTGGTGGTGAGATAGTAATATACTGGTGGTGAGATAGTACTATACTGGTGGTGAGATAGTAATATACTGGTGGTGAGATAGGCCTATAGTGGTGGTGAGATAGTAATATACTGGTGTTGAGATAGTCCTATACTGGTGGTGAGATAGTTCTATACTGGTGGTGAGATTGTCCTATACTGGTGGTGAGATAGTTCTATACTGGTGGTGAGATTGTCCTATACTGGTGGTGAGATAGTTCTATACTGGTGGTGAGATTGTCCTATACTGGTGGTGAGATAGTAATATATTGGTGGTGAGATAGGCCTATACGGTGGTGAGATAATGTAGTACTATACTGGTGGTGAGATACTGTAGTCCTATACCGATGGTGAGATAGTCCTATACTGGTGGTGAAATAGTCTTATACCGGTGTTGAGAAAGTACTATACTGGTGGTGAGATAGTAATATACTGGTGGTGAGATAGTACTATACTGGTGGTGAGATAGTAATATACTGGTGGTGAGATAGGCCTATAGTGGTGGTGAGATAGTAATATACTGGTGGTGAGATAGTACTATACTGGTGGTGAGATAGTAATATACTGGTGGTGAGATAGGCATATAGTGGTGGTGAGATAGTAATATACTGGTGTTGAGATAGTCCTATACTGGTGGTGAGATAGTTCTATACTGGTGGTGAGATTGTCCTATACTGGTGGTGAGATAGTCCTATACTGGTGGTGAGATAGTCTTATACCGGTGTTGAGAAAGTACTATACTGGTGGTGAGATAGTACTATACTGGTGGTGAGATAGTAATATACTGGTGGTGAGATAGTAATATACTGGTGGTGAGATAGTAATATACTGGTGGTGAGATAGGCCTATAGTGGTGGTGAGATAGTAATATACTGGTGTTGAGATAGTCCTATACTGGTGGTGAGATAGTTCTATACCGATGGTGAGATAGTCCTATACTGGTGGTGAAATAGTCTTATACCGGTGTTGAGAAAGTACTATACTGGTGGTGAGATAGTTCTATACTGGTGGTGAGATTGTCCTATACTGGTGGTGAGATAGTAATATATTGGTGGTGAGATAGGCCTATACGGTGGTGAGATAATGTAGTACTATACTGGTGGTGAGATACTGTAGTCCTATACCGATGGTGAGATAGTCCTATACTGGTGGTGAAATCGTCTTATACCGGTGTTGAGAAAGTACTATACTGGTGGTGAGATAGTAATATACTGGTGGTGAGATAGTCTTATACCGGTGGTGAGATAGTCCTATACTGGTGGTGAGATAGTCTTATACCGATGGTGAGATAGTACTATACTGGTGGTGAGATAGTAATATACTGGTGGTGAAATAGTCTTATACCGGTGTTGAGAAAGTACTATACTGGTGGTGAGATAGTCTTATACCGGTGGTGAGATAGGCCTATAGTGGTGATGAGATAGTAATATACTGGTGGTGAGATAGTCTTATACTGGTGTTGAGATAGGCCTATACTGGTGGTGAGATAGTAATATACTGGTGGAGAGATAGTTCTATACTGGTGGTGAGATAGTAATATACTGGTGGAGAGATAGTCCTTTACTGGTGGTGTGATAGTTCTATACTGGTGGTGAGATACTGCAATACTATACTGGTGGTGAGATAGTAATACTGAGGTTGCGATAGTACTATAGTACTACTCTACACTGGTGGCAGACCTGGTTTCAAATACTATTTGAAATATTTTCAAAGAATTTAGTTGCAAAACTGAAAACCTCACCCATCTGTCACTCCAAATAATATTTGAACCCAGATCTGAATGGTGGAGAGATAGTAGGTCTAGATGTCTCTAGACTGCCTTGTCATTTGCTGTTTAGACTAATCTATTTTCCAGAATACATTAACAAATGGATGGGGCATAATTACCATGTTTATAATGATTTCCTCCTTTCAGAGCAAGAGAACAAAGATATAGAAGCCCTCTGCGTGTACCTGGGTTGTGTAGCTGTGTACTCACACAAGCATTGGACTAAAGAACTTATGAGAAGCGCAATCAGAGGCAAACATTATGTTGCTCATTTTTACACCATTGTTCTTTTTGTTAATCAATGTATCTTTATCATGGCTGCAATAATTGCAATTATCTTTTCCTCTCGCATCCCTGTTCATGACTAATAATGAGTCATTATGTTTTTTGCTTCCCCGAGCAGTCAATTAACATCGACGTTTTCCAAGAATCGCTAAACTGCGCTAACTGCCGCCCCGGCTGTACCTGCGCCACCCCAATCTGTTAGTGGGATCTGTCCTACCTTTTCCAAACAAAAGATAGAGCTCTATTCTCTGTTTTCCCCTCCTGCTACTTCCACCAAAACAGAAATGATTTAGCTTGAAATATTAATTTACCTAGGAAGCAACGCTGTGAATTAGAAACATCTTTTAATCTCATGCAAGAAAAGACAGCCATCTGGCTGTTGCATGGTTTTTAAAGGGGGAGACTCCCTCCCTCTCTCTATCCCTCCTTCTATCCCTCCCTCTTCCTCTCCGTAAACGGAGACCATTAAAGTAATGTGTTCATCTACATAAAATCCAAATGGAAGATAAAGGTTCATAGTCATATGAAAGCCATTTAGGCCCTTCAATTAAAACAAGTCATTGACTTAATCAAACATCCCACTCTCTGGTCAATCAGGTGCCCAACCCTGTTGTGCTTTTTCAAAAACACTAACGATAACAATAATGACAGCAATAGTAATGATGATTAAAAGAAAATATGAAAAAAAGCTTTCATGGTGGTTCATTTACCCTAACATAACTTTACGCCTACGCAAACAGACATGATGACATGAGGGAGTGGGGGACGAATGAATGGAGGGAGATATATGATGAAGGAAGGGATACAACAAGGAGTGTAACTGTGGGACAAACAGACAGTGGCAGTAGGGCAGGCGTCACCTCGGATGTGTCTATTTACAGCTCAAATAGTATGGCTACACTAGGATAAAAGGCTAAATACCCCTCTCCTCTCTCTCTCGTTCTCTCTCCACCCTCTTCATCCCTCTCTCTTTCACCCTGACCTTAATTATATAGGCCTTTACTGACCCACTCACTTCAGTGGAAGCCAAGGATAATTTACAAGAATATAAAACGGAGAAAGAGGAATGGAGAGGGAGAGAAAGGGTGTCGGACGGTATCTAGCTTGGTGGAAAGAAAGAAAGAAAGAAAGAAAGAAAGAAAGAAAGAAAGAAAGGAAGAAAGAAAGGAAGTAGGATGTCCCTTTTCCTTTCCCCTGACTGCCGCGTCGTATCCCTCTATTTTTTGCCAAGTAATTGCTTTCACCTATGGTGGTGACCTAGACAGATGTAATCGCTGCGTCTCCAGCCCCGGCCAACTGAATCATATTGGGCAGATTAACGGTCACTTTCAGGGGGAAAGAGGAGAGCCACCTCAGAATACACTATATATACAAAAGTATGTGGACACCCTTTCAAATTAGTGGATTTGGCTATTTCAGCCACACGTTGCTGACAGGTGTATAAAATCGAGCACACAGCCATGCAATCTCCACAGCAAAATTTGGCAGTAGAATGGCCTTAGTGAAGAGCTCAGTGACTTTCAACGTGGCACCATCATATGATGCCACCTTTCCAACAAGTCCGTTTGTCTAATTTCTGCCCTGCTAGAGCTGCCGCAGGCAGCTAGCTGTAAGAGCTGTTATTGCGAAGTGGAAATATTTAGGAGCAACAACGGCTCAGACGTGAAGTGGTAGGCCACACAAGCTCACAGAATGGGACAGCCGAGTGCTGAAGTGCGAGCGCGTAAAAATTGTCTGTCCATCGGTTGCAACACTCACTACGGAGTTCCAAACTGCCTCTGGAAGCAACGTCAACACAAGAACTGTTCATGAAATGGGTTTCTATGTCCGAGCAGACGCACACAAGCCTAAGATCACCATGCGCAATGCCAAGCGTTGGCTGGTGTGGTGTAAAGCTCGCAGCCATTGGGCTCTGGAGCAGTGGAAATGCGTTCTCTGGAGTCAACGGACTGCCAGAGAAATGCGTTCTCTGGCAGTCCGACGGACAAATCTTTGTTTGGCCGATGCCATCAGATTGCTACCTCCCCAAATGCGTGTACCAACTGTAAAGTTTGGTGGAGGAGGAAAAATGGTCTGGGGCAGTTTTTCATGGTTCGGGCTAGGCCCCTTAGTTCCAGTGAAGGGAAATCTTAACACTTCAGAAGACAATGACATTCTAGATGATTCTGTGCTTCCAAATTTGTGGCAACAGTTTGGGGAAGGCCCTTTCCTGTTTCAGCATGACAATGCCCCTGTGCACAAGTGAGGTCCATACAGAAAGGGTTTGTCAGGATCAGTGTGGAAGAACTTGACTGGCCTGCAAAGAGCCCTGACCTCAACCCCATGAAACACCAGCAAAGGGGGGACCAACTCCATATTAATGCCCATGATTTTGGAATTAGATGTTCGACAAGCAGGTGTCCACATACTTTTGGTCACATAGTGTATCTGTAGCTAGCTAGTCGAGGGCCTAACCCTCCCTGCTCACTGCACATAAAGTGTCAAATAAAATCATTACATAGAAATATAATGACTAGAATGGACAACTGACCATGATCATTTGAATGGTATACTCAAGGGTACACTCAATATGGCTGCCGGTCCACTGATTTGGGCATGTCTGTTTTAGTATTACTATTTCTATGGCTTAAGACATCTCTGCTAAGAGACTAGTTAGTCTGAGTGAGCAAGATACTGCCAAAATAAAGGAAACACTTGAGTAAATGAGGGATACAAAGTATATTGAAAGCAGGTACTTCCACACAGGTGTGGTTTCTGAGTTGATTAAGTAATTCATATGTGTGTGTGTGTGTCTCAGTCACCAGATCTCAACCCAATTGAACACTTACAATATGGGAGATTCTGGAGTGGCAACTGAGACAGCGTTTTCCACCACCGTCAACAAAACACCAAGTTATGGAATTTCTCGTGTCACATCCATCAGAGTGCCAGACACTGTAGAATATGTGACAAGGTGTATTGAATCTGTTCTGGCTCGTGGTGCCCAACGCCCTATTAAGACACTTTATGTTGGTGTTTCCTTTATTTTGGCAGTTAACTTTATGTATCAAGATCATAGACAGGTATGGCCAGGCAGATGTTGTTGTATCCTATAAGCTAGCAGCACCAATTAGCCTCCAAATATTGGGAGAATTGTAGGGAAACAGTGCTGCTAGCTGCCATCGCCACATCTCTCCCTAGTTGAGTGAGATAATACGGCTAATGTGTGGACACTCAGGCTCTCACCTCCCGGTGGAAAGAGACAGGGTGAGAACAAGAGATTTAATGTAACATCCCTTTCTTCAACCACCGCATCGAGAACAAGGAGATCATTCGTGGCTGTCAAAAGATGCCTCCGAAAAAAACACACTAGTGGTGAATAAAAAAAAATCACCCTGAACATTTACTTAAGCTTTGATACACTACTGCCTTGTCTCCCCTCATGTCAGATCTCAGAACCCTCTGACTGGGTAGGTGGTGGAGGAATATCACACAGCCGAGGTAGCAGCCCTTATTCACTGTACTGTGGGTGTACTGTTAAAGACTGTTAAAGACCATGGTTGTCCCAAATGGCATCCTATTCCCTGTAGTGCACTAGGCAATCTAAGACCAGGAGGTCTTAGATAGTAGGTAGGTAGTTTAAGGGTCAGGGGATTCAAACAATGGACGATCCCTACATGAACAAATTAGTGTGGGATTATCCTATGCAAACTCTATACGGAAAATAAGCATCATTCAGTCAACAGGAGAAATCAACAACACAAATCACTGACTGACTGACTGACTGACTGACTGACTGACTGACTGACTGACTGACTGACTGACTGACTGACTGACTGACTCCGGCTCCCTGCTCCTGTTCTGTCTCATGCTCTTGGGAAGAGATTTATCCACCACACACAGAGTAAATACCAGACCAATCCCAACCCTTCTCTGTAGTCAATAAAGCCATATTTTTAAATGCTCTGTTTAAACAGGGATCATGTGTTTTCATAAAAAGGTAATCCACCAATAAAGATAGCCCTCAGATCAATAGATGGCTGTGTCTTCGTTCCTGTCTGTGGAGCGTGTGGATTACTGAGAGTTTGGCCTCTGTGAACATCGCCCTTTACTTTCTGACTTCCACTGTTTTGTTTTACCTCCGGCTATGACTGTCTGTCTGTTGATTCAACAATTTTCATCCCATCCTCTGAAATGTCATATAGGCAGATCATATATGCTTTACCTTTGATGACATAGCAGGTCCTAAAATTCGACATGGGAGGGGAAAAGTGTGTTTTCATGGTAATGACACTGATGGTGTGTTTGTGATGATCTAACCTTGTGATCTTGTCTGTGCAGGACATGGTGATGAGCTGTTCCCCTTGCAGTACCCCGTCCCAGGTCTGGACTGCCCCTCTGGAGGATCTCACAGGCAGGGTCCCCTCCCCGGACTCGATCTTGGTCCTCAGGTGGCTGTGGAACTTCTTCAGCAGGTGTCTGCTGCTGTGCACTGGGAACAGATCAGAGCCGGACGGTCAGTCTTATTTGTGTGTCTGTGTGTGTGTTAATTGATTCACTCATACATGTCTGTGTATCTGACTGTTTCTATTCAGTATGTAGCACACATGATCATGCCTAACTTTGTGTCTCTATGTTCTGAACATCACTATTGCCTGAAATTCCACCTTATATCCATCCCATATGGAAATCAACCAAAAGGGGCAATGATTTTAAACCCTTAGCCAAGTAGTTCTCCACTCTCTCTCTCTCTCTCTCTCTCTCTCTCTCTCTCTCTCTCTCTCTCTCTCTCCCCTCTCTCTCTCTCTCTCTCTCTCGATGCAATGAAGTTAAAGTTAAGCCTTGAGTTCCCCTCTGAAGTATTGAGGAAAAGGCAGAGAAAGGTATTATGGGAGCCCCTTCTGCATAAGTAATTTTCTAATCTGTAAAAGCTGATTGATGAACATTTAAAAGGTTTAATGACCAAGAAAGTGAAGTTCAAAGCTTTCCAGGGAGACAGTCTCTCAGTTCCTTTCATACTGGCGTGATTCATTTGCCTCCTCAAATGTTTTTTTTCCTTCATTTTAGTGTGTGTGTGTGTGTGTTTGTGTGTGTAAGAAAACCTCCACGTCAATATAATGATACACCAGCAGCATGGCTACAGTGCTGAATAGATCTGTCTAAGAGAAAAAAGGAGGGGAAATATTTTTGATGGAAAACTGCCAAGCAGATTACATTGCTAACCCTGTAAGTCACACATAAAAACGAATGCCAGCCGTCGCCATCTAAATGAATATACATTTTTTTATGGAGTAAGCATTAAAATGTCATCTGTTCAGCACAGTGGCTTGGCAGTCTGAAAGGCCTGTGGATGTAATGTGACATGAAAGGGATGCCAGTTTTCTGACAGCGTCTGACAAAAGCAGAGCAGTCGCTTTCAACATATCAGCCGGCAGAAGATGATCCCTTTAAAAAAAAAAAAAACTCTGGTAAAGGGGAAAAAGACACCAAACCACGAGGAAGACAGGAGAGAGGGAGGGAGGGAAAATAAACGAGAGATAACGAGAGAGATGAAGATGGATAGAGAGTCTGTCTTACGGTCCGTGGTGATTTCGTAGGGCGAGTTGAGGCGAGCGTCTCCGCAGGGCGACGTGCTGATGTACATATGGAAATGAACGTTGTCCCTCAACCGGTACCCTGACTCCTTGTGCCGGACGAATATCGACTCTTCCCAGTCCTCTCGCCTTTTGCTTCAAAGACAAAGAAAAAGAAAGAAGAGATGAGGAAAAAGAGAGTGACCACTATCTATCACAGCACACACATAAACCCCCCCCCGGCCCCCGTCTATTTTTCAATGATGAACTGAAACAGAGGGAGAGAGCGAGTGATGACAAACACTGGCCTTCTCCCTGACCAAAGCAGTTTCTCTCTCTGTCACTGTCGGCCCCCTGAACATTACTCAGTCTGTCTCAACTGGATGATACATCACGAAGAGCTGCTGGTGTGTGAGTGTGTGTTTGAGTGTATATGTGTGTGTGAATACCAGTTTCTCCTACATCATCCCTGAATGGTTGAAATGACTATGATCCTTGACTGATACTAGACACTAGGCTACCCACTAAAACTCCAGCCAGTTATCCAGCTACTGACTGTGATGTGTGATAGTAGTAGTTGCTACTACGAACTGAGGCTGCAAATATTTGTTTTACTCAAATATACTTTAATTTCACAAATCCGTATTGAACCATGCCACATGCTTACTATTTGATGCCTTGAATTTAAATAATTCAGTTCTACCATATACTAATATACTCAGAGCTCGCCATTGTGATTTTTCATCATTAGAGACATTATGCATGGCATGATACTACAGTATATTCCCTATGTCGCTTTCGGTCTCAACCCTAGACTTTTCATAGTATATATCAATGATGTCGCTCTTGCTGCGGGTGATTCTTTGATCCACCTCTACGCAGACGACACCATTCTGTATACATCTTCTTCATGTTCTTTGGACACAGTGTTAACAAACGAGCTTCAACGCCATACAACACTCCTTCCGTGGCCTCCATCTGCTCTTAAATGCTAGTAAAATTAACTGCATGCTCTTCAACCGATCGCTGCCCACATCCGCCCGCCCGACTAGCATCACTACTCTGGACGGTTCTGACTTAGAATATGTGGACAACTATAAATACCTAGGTGTCTGGCTAGACTGTAAACTCTCCTTCCAGACTCACATTAAGCATCTCCAATCCAAAGTTAAATCAAGAATCGACTTCCTATTTCGCAACAAAGCTTCCTTCACTCATGCTGCCAAACATACCCTCGTAAAATTGACTATCCTACCGATCCTTGACTTCGGCGAAGTCATTTACAAAATAGCCTCCAACACTCTACTCAGCAAATTGAATGCAGTCACAGTGCCATCCGTTTTGTCACCAAAGCCCCATATACGACCCACCACTGCGACCTGTATGCTCTCGTTGGCTGGTCCTCGCTACATATTCATCGCCAAACCCACTGTCTCCAGGTCATCTATAAGTCGTTGCTAGGTAAAGCTCCGCCTTAGTTCAGCTCACTGGTCACCATAGCAACGCTCCAGCAGGTATATTTCACTGGTCATCCCCAAAGCCAACACCTACTTTGGCCGCCTTTCCTTCCAGTTCTCTGCTGCCAATGACTGGAACGAATTGCAAAAATCACTGAAGTTGGAGACTATTATCTCCCTCACTCTTTAAGAGTCAGCTGTCAGAGCAGCTTACCGATCGCTGCAGCTATACACAGCCCATCTGTAAATAGCCCATCCAACCAACTACCTACCTCATCCCCATATTTGTTTTTGTTTTTCTGCTCTTTTGCAAACCAGTATTTATACTTGCACATCCTCATCTGCACATATATCACTCCAGTGTAAATTGCTAAATTGTAATTACTTCACCACTATTGGCCTATTTATTGCCTCACCTCCTTCCTTCATACGCTCACACTGTATACAGATCTTTCTACTGTGTTATTGACTGCACGATCGTTTATCCCATGTGAAACTCTGTGTTGTTTTTGTCACGCTGCTTTGCTTTATCTTGGCCAGGTTGCAGTTGTTCTCAACTGGCCTACCAGGTTAAATGAAGGTAAAATCATTTTTATTTAAAAATAGGGTGAATATACGTCAGTTGTGGCATTATGTTTGGCTATTTTCATAGGACTTATCTTTCCCATTAGCTTTCTCTTGCTCAGCCGCTGAGACTCTGGCCCAGTGATTATATTAGACATTGAGGAAAGACTAGAGTCAACACGCTGTATTATGCTAATATGACATTAAAGGAACTAGCCTTTTCTACTCTAATCTGACAGGCTGGCAATTTAGTAGCCAGACGGGCCTGGCAGGTAAGATTGGTTCAAGGTAGCACACGATGCAATTTACCAAAGTGGTTGTGTAGGTATGAACATTTCAAACTAAAAACTATAATTTTTAGATACTTCAACAATGCTTCTTCTCTGGTGGGGCAAATATTAGGTTTTGGAGAGGTAGTCATAGCGGTTTCACAAGATAAAGAATGTAACGCATATCATTTTAATCAGGAACTCGTTGCTTTGACACAAAAGCAGTCTGCCTACAGTATGACGCTTGATTGTGAAAATGGCTTTGTTGTATAACGCTTCTCTGTTACCATGGTGCTAAGTAAGAACAGAATTGTAATTTAAGCGTAGCTACAAGTTATATAATATAATCTGATTTAGAATCTTATTTTTAGGAGCATTTAATGAACATCTATGAAAAATAACTCTTGAATAGTGGTTTAAAAACACATCCAGTATATCACTTTAATTTACATATCCCTCACTGTACTTGTAAGGATAATTAGTAAAACACCCCTGCCTACTCTTGTACTATTCAAAGGAGACAAATTAGATGTTATTACTGAGAGTAGAGGAAGCACAGCAACACTTTACTTAAAGCCTACAGGTATAATGTTTCTATTAGATGTTAGAAACTTGTATGAGCCCTTACGACGAGGCCTTATAATACGGTTTATAATATGTTACAGAAGCCTTCGATGTCGTTACCTTAAGAAGAGCTCTAACTGAGAGTAGAGGTAGCGAACCAAGGCTCTCCTGGCTGTGATCTCAGCGTGACAGTCGTTGACCACCAGTCCTTGGTTACTGATATGTTCTCCCTTGATACATTTGGTCCCGGTAGATAACGCTATCACCTGGACTTGTCTCAGGTCCAAACCTGGCAAAGACAGAGAGAGAGAGAGAGGGGGAAAACGGGGAGACAACAAGTGTTAGAAATAAAATAGCTTTATTACCTTTAAAATATCATTTAGAACTCATGACTCACACTTCGTTGTGTCATTTGACAGAACAACATGTCATCAAGAAATCATGTGGGGTGAAAACAATGAAACAAGAGTATGTCTAGAGTCCGCATTAGTTAGGGGATAACAGTGGACTCCGTCAACAAATCTCCACACCTAAATACCTCTAACCTGATACCATAGGCCATTTCTGAATGGCACTATATTCCCTATATAGTGCACTACTTTTGACCAGGCCCTGGTCAAAAGTAGTTCCCCATGTAGGGAATTGGGTGCCATTTGGGACACAGACCATTTAAATACCATGTGAGACTTCAGGGGAACACTTCAGGTGAACACTACTACCACTCTTTGAAATGTGATTGTTAGTGAACCCAGTAGGAAGAAACCCACCCTTGCAGCCCATAGATCCCCTCCTGCCACAGCCCTGAAACCTATTTGTTTGATTTTAATTCAAAAGCACTGTGGTTAAAAAATGGGCTTCAGCAGCAGGATTTTTGACAGCATAAACCATGAGTGTGTGACGGGGCTGGCTCAGCATGCTTTAACCACCGTCAGTCTCCTTTTCTCTCCTTCGCTCTCCTCTCCTCTGCCCGCCACAAATCTCTCCATCGCTTCACAAATTCAGGGTTCACTGCGTCCGCCGAACCTGGAGGCAACGTGGGTGCAACATATGAGCTTTTATCTGCTGTGGCCCAGATGGTATTGTAGTCAGGCAAGCAGACAGGCAGGCTAGAGAGAGTGTGTGTGTGTGCGTGTGTGTGTGTGTGTGTGTGTGTGTGTGTGTGTGTGTGTGTGTGTGTGTGTGTGCATGCAGGCAGACAGGCGACGAGCCACCTCTGCCAGGTTGCCATTAACAATAAGTGCAGCTCATATTGAGGTGGGGTTAAAGTCATGGCCTCTGAAATCCATTCGGCTAGCTTTGACTAACCACCTTCTGACTCAGTGGCTGCTTGGATAGAGCAAAGGAGGACGGAGACATAAGAGATATGGTTCTTCTCATGATGCATTTCCTAGCTTCTTTATACGTTCTTGTGGCAATGCTATATTGTTGTCCCCCATGATGAAATCGGATCTGTCAGTTAGTCCGTTAGTCACAAGCGATATCTCAGAGAGCATTGGCCCGATTTTTACGAATCTTGGGTGAATGATGCGTCTTGTCATTAAGATCGGCATTTACAAAATTACACTGATTGGCCAGTTGGCGGCACTATAACAAGAGATTGAAAATGAAAGGTCACGCCCCTCACCCCACTTGACCTAAAGTCATGAAGAAATGTGGATTTTCCACCAATTTGAATTTCAAAACGCTACTCGTCTGACAACGAATGACCGATCTGCACGAAACTTGATATATGGCATCTATCGACAAATGTCTCTCAATGTCTCTCAATGGAACAAAGGCATACAAATCAGTCAAGGATATTCGTATTGTATCAAAATGTGTTGCTTAGTTTTATAATTTTTTTACAAAGTAAGTTAACTGAGAACACATTCTTATTTACAGCAACGACCTGGGGTATAGTTACTTACATGGGAGCAGAGAGGGGATGAATGAGCCAATTGGAAGCTGTGGATGATTAGGTGGCTCTGATGGTGGGGGCCAGATTGGGAATTTAGCCAGGACAAATGTTGAGAAACACCGGCAAGACTCAAGAACATTCAAGAACATTCATATCGACCACACGTTATAATGGGCACATGTTTATATCTCTTGATCTGTTAGATGAAATTTGTCACACATGCTCAGGGATTGGAGTCTAACTAACCCACAAGATATCTCAGACATCATTGACCCGATTTTGACAAAACTTGGGTGAATGATGCGTCTTGCCATAGAGAGCCATAATTTACAAAATTACACTGATTGGCCCAAGGAGGGGGGAGGGGGCTGCACCATTCTCGGGGGACGACATGTTTGCTGTTGCCTTGTTGATTACGAAACGGTTCTGGCCGCGCAATCTGATTGATCAAAAGTGCATTCCAACCGTGATGTTATTTAGCACAATATCATTTCTAGCCGTGAAGCACTGTATGATCAGTCCACTAACAGCAGCAAACCAAGGCAACAATGCGGCAGCTGAATCACCTAGCGTAGAGAAAAAAATCAAGCCATTAATGAATAAATAATACTCTTTGGTTGTAGAAACTCCACTAACACAATCACACAGAGAGATTGGTGCCCTGGCTAGTTCTTAGCGGAACCACTGCAACACCAGCCCAGACCAGGGAACCCACGCCAGGAACTACAAGATTAATGTTAAGGACAAACCAGATGCTGGCTGCTCCTGCTCTGCACGGGCTCAGTAGCCAAGTCTAAACTATAATGCAGGTTGAATGCCAAGTTGAGAAGGAACAGATACTTTACCTCTAGCAGCATATTCTGAGACACCTAAACCTATGTTTTCTGCGTCCGAAATGGCACCCTATTTCGTTTGGGACGTTCCCCTAGATCAAAATGATTTCCTTAGGACTAGTCTATGTGGGGTAATAGCTTGGTCCAATAACCTCACCATGGTTCATCCTCTGTTGTGTCATCTACTGTACAGTGCCAGGTTGAGTCTTAGTGAGGAAGCAAACCAACAGCTCCAGGTCTCATCTATCCTCCACATGAGCCCTGAGCATGCAGCAACATGCCGTCGTTCTGGGGAGATAATACAAGTTAAACTGCAACACCCTTTTCACTTTCCCTTTTTTCTCTCCTTTTTCTCTGATGTTCCACTTAGCAATTGTTTAGATCCATTTTGCGGGGGATAATTTCTCCTAGCTGCTCTTCATCTCACCATGAAATTGCCACCAAGCAGCCCCCCACCCCCCCCACCCCCCCCTCCCTCTGAGAGGAGAAAGAGAGAGTGAGAGCGCGTGAGAGAGATTTTAAGTGGGGTTAATAGCTATCATCAAGCAGGTATTTTCCAAATTAGGTTTGTCTCATCAGTTTCTATCATCATAAGACTATTATCATAAGGAAGCCTTCTGGAGTAACTAACTTCAGTCATATTTCAGTTTAGTAAAGGGGTATTAAATGATACACAGGCTATTATAAAGTTCAACTTTCCAATTTTCTACTCTGTTATCAGCTCTGTTATCAACTAAATCAAGTTTGTATTCTTTATTCACAGACCTTTCCATTTTCTTTGTTGCTGTAGACAAAAAGACACATTAACAGACAGAAATAAGATTTTTCTGTAATAAGAACCCATTATTCTTAAGTACTAAAGGAGCATTAAAATGATGTTCGTCTCCTGGAGTAAAAGGAATTGTTGTCAAGCCAAGGTTAACGCAAGTGAACTCAATTGCATGCCACTAGGATATGAAGAGACTCATGAACGCAAGATGTTTGAAGATCGTCAATGTGAAGTTAAGATGTGTATCATCATGAGAATCAATATGAAAATATATCTGATACAATGACAGGGCGGGGTAGCTAGGAGAGAATAGTATGTTTTTGAACCTTGAAGTCTTTCTGGGTGTGCAACTCTTTAACGACCTCTAGAATTGACGGAATTGTATTATACGTGTGTCCCAAATGCCACCGTACCGTATTCCCTTCATAGTGTACTACTACAAGCTTGGCACACCTGTATTTGGGGAGTTTCTCCCATCCTTCTTTGCAGATCCTCTCAAGCTCTGTCAGGTTGGGGGTCTCTCCAAAGATGTTCCATCGTGTTCAAGTCCGGGCTCTGGCTGGGTCATACAAGGACATTCAGAGACTTGTCCCAAAGCCACTTCTGCATTGTCTTGGCTGTTAGCTTATGTTCATTGTCCTGTTGGACCGTGAACCTTCGCCCCAATCTGAGGTCCTGAGAGCTCTCTAGCAGGTTTTCAACAAGGATCGCTCTGTACTTTGCTCCGTTCATCTTTGCCTCGATCCTGACAAGTCTCCCAGTCCCTGCCGCTGAAAAACATCCCAACAGCATGAAGCTGCCACCACCATGCTTCACCGTAGGGGGGGTGCCAGGTTTCCTCCAGACATGACGCTTGGCATTCAGGCTAAAGAGTTCAATCTGGGTTTCACCAGACCAGAAAATCTTGTTTCTCATGGTCTGAGAGTCTTTAGGTTACTTTTGGCAAACTCCAAGCGGGCTGTCATGTGCCTTTAACTGAAGAGTGGCTTCCGTCTGT